>NC_142072.1:6707500-6717500 GCF_059756535.1 Pantherophis guttatus
TGCATTTTGTATTCTGATATTTGCCTAATGGTTAATCAATAAAGTATTAGAGTTAGTTGCATAGTCAGCCAGGTGGATTTGGCATTTTTATCCCCCCATCAAGTCCTCCCCAAGGACTGGGATAGAGGGATATTGTTTGATGGTGTTAAAAGTATCTGTCAACTCGCAAAGCATCCCTGGCCTGCTCTTGAGTTGCCATAGGCAAGGGAGATGGGAAAATGAACTCTGCAGCTGTGGTGAGGCAGCACGGCAGTCAAAACAAAAGCACATTCCAGCCATATCTCAGTCAAGGCCTTCTCCGCGGTAATCCACAGTGGCTGGAGGGGAGTGATCTCTACAACCTGTGAAATTGCATCATTAGAGAATGTGACTGATGACACACATTGGGGGGAGGGTGGAAACAGTCAGAGCTGGAACATAAATTATGTGGGGTCAGAGTTGGCTTCACTTGGAATGTGCCAACATGAAGCTCCTAATGAATAACTGGACTTGGCCACCACAGGTACCCCTGACACAAGTGGCGTCAAGCTGGCCACACACATCCTGGCCACGCCCCCCTGGCTCCACACACATCCCACCCCGAGATCAAACAGAACCATGATGTGGTCCTCACACCCCTGCTCTAGTTGCTCTGCCTGGCTACTGTCCAGTGGTGGGTTTCAAAACTTTTTACTACTGGTTCTGTGGTTGTGGCTTGGTGGGCGTGGCATGGCTTGGTGGGCGTGGCAGGGGAAGGATACTGCAAAATCCCCATTTTCTCCCGATCAGCTGGGACTCAGGAGGCAGAGAATAGATGGAGGCGGGGCCAGTCAGAGGTGGTATTTACCAGTTCTCTGAACTACTCAAAATTTCTGCCACTGGTTCTCCAGAACTGGTCAGAACCTGCTGAAACCCACCTCTCCTACTCTCCCATTGATTTTCTACTCTCTGTTTCACCATTATTCTATTTCTTACGTAAAATCATCTGTCTTTAGCTCTGCTCTGCTCACCCAGCAAAATGTACAAACAGGCATCATATGACAGAAATTTCCCTTACATGAAAACCATCTCCCCTCCCACATATCTCAAAAATTACTGCCTTTTTTTTTTTCTTATTATTATTAGCTTAATCTCCTACAAAGCATCTATGTACTCAAAATAACTACCTCTAAATGGCTGGGTAAATAACAATGGTAGGTAAACAAAAAGAGAAACCAGGAAAGAGGTATTCTAGCAGAATAAATAAACCTTTTATTTCCTGCTGGCAGTTTCAGCGAAACCTTCACTTTGAGCAAATCTTTTTCTTAACATAACTCTGCCCAGGATGTTAATTGCTGTCCATCTCTGGGAAAGATCAGATACTTGTTCCTCCAGAATGAAGATGGGGTAACGGAAGAAATGGTAGCTCATTTGTTGTTATTGTTGTTAGTTGCGAAATTGTGTCCGACCCATCGCGACCCCATGGAGAACGTTTCTCCAGGCCTTCGTGTCCTCTACCATCCTCTGGAGTCCATTTAAGCTCACGCCGACTGCTTCAGTGACTCCATCCAGCCACCTCGTTCTCTGCCGTCCCCTTCTTCTTTTGCTCTCCATCGTTCTCAGCATTGGGCTCTTCTCCAGTGAGACCTTCCTTCTCGTTAGGTGGCCAAAGCATTTGAGTTTCATCTTCAGGATCTGGCCTTCTAAAGAGCAGTCAGGGTTGATCTCCTCTAGGACTGACCGGTTGGATCGCCTTGCAATCCAAGGGACTCGCAGGAGTCTTCTCCAGCACCAGAGTTCAAAGGCCTCCATTCTTTGGCGCTCAGCCTTCCTTATGGTCCAACTGGTAGCTCATTAGCGTATTGATTTCTTTCCTTGAAATGCGGGTAATCCCCTGATTACAACTATCTGTTTAGTGACTGTTCAGAGTTACAACGGCCCTGAAAATAGTGAGCTATGACCATTTTTTATACGTACGGCCATTGCAGCATCCCACGCTCGGCACCTGGTTCATATTTAGGTCACATAATCCCGTTTGGCGACCTTTGGACAAGCGGAGTCAATGGGGAAACCAGATTCACTTAACAACCAGGTTACTAACCTATCAACTGCAGTGATTCACTTAACAACCGAGGCAAGAAAGGCCGTAAAATGGGGCAAAGCTCATTTCACAAACGTCTCAGTGAGCAACTGAAATTTTGGGCTCAGTTGTGGTCGTAAGTCGAGGACTACCTGTATTTTTCTTTTCTGATGCCGAATATAGGCAGCCATTCAAAGCTGCTGTTGGCAGGAATAATAATAATAACAATAACAAGCACCTTGGGTGCAGTCCCAAAACAACTGGAGGATCACTTGAACACCAAAGGCATTGACAAATTTGCCATCAGTCAATTGCAGAAGGCAGCTTTACTTGGAACTGCTGCCATCCTGCGACGATATCTGTAACAACGTCAAACATCCAGATTTGCCTATCCCATGTCCTTGGTAAGGACTCAATAGGTAGACAAAAATGCCAACCCAGTCTGAACATCTGGCTGAGTGTGATAATAATAATAATAATAATAATAATAATAATAATAATAATAACAACAACAACAACAACAACAACAACAACAACAACAATGCCAGCTATCACAGTTGTTGAGGGCCAAACCGTACAGTTTATTGATATTGCTGTACCAGGAAATGCCAGAGTCGAAGAAAAAAGCACTGGAAAAAAAATCACGAAATATCACAACCTGGTCATCAAAGCTACATTGCTATGGATGAAACATGTAACCGTGATACCCATTGTCATCGGGGCACTTGGTACCATGTCCAAGAATTTTACAAAACACATCAAGAAATTGCAGCTTCCTGCAATAACACCAGTGGAACTGCAAAAAACTGCACTACTTGGAACATCGTACATCTTAAGAAGGTACTTGGTTGATACCTAAGATGCTGGCAGCAATCCGTATCAACCATTAGCACCAGTCAATGGTATTTGTGACACATTTTTAAATGTTCAGTTGACCGAGTTTCATGTTTAATGAATAAAAGATAATAATAATAGTAGTAGTAATAGTAGTGGTAGTGGTAGTAATAATAGTAGTAGTAAATCCCTCATGTCACTCAACCCTGAATGAATTGACTAAACAATATTGAAGTGACCCTTTGCAGAGTTTTCAACAGCGAGCACACTTGATCTTTCAAGTCTAATATCTTCTAAGACTTCTGATTTAATGCTACAGGGGTCATTTTCACAAGTTGTATCACCATTTTAATAATTTTTAACAGCTATATTGCTTCTAAGAGTTGAATAATTGCTGTGGACAGCCTGACCATTTCGTTTGCTTCGTTGCCATAACGTAGCATTAATCATTCCATACACAAAATGGTTGCCAGTAAACACAATCCACCAGATAATCCTCTTGTACGTATTTCACTGACACAAGGAAGCCTCTTTCAGATACAGTGTCATGTTCCTGGAACAGATCCTGGCTGAATCCCAAAGCTATTTGTTAGATCACAAAAAGACTCAACGGATAAGTTTGTTTAGAAACTTACGGCGGCATGTCATCATCTAAAGAAAATGGAAACTGAAAGAAAGCCTTAAGGTGGTTACCTTCTGAAAAGAAATTTAGTTTATTGTAAGAAAAGGGAATGAAAGGGGAAAGGAGCTTGAATTATCAAGTTTGGAATACTATAAATTTAATTAGTACTGTATCTTCATGCCATTTAATAGGAAATTCCTGTTAGTAAGGTGACCAATCGTCCTCCTTTAGGGAGGACAGTCCTTCTTTTGTAAGTTCTGTCCTCTCTCGAAAAAGTGTTCTCCTACATGTCCTCCTTTTCGATATTTGAAGACTAATCTGTAAATCTCTGTATTCGATCGATGCCGATCCGATCCATTGCGTGTGATGTGATGTATTTGTATTTGACATGACAATTCGTCAAGGCTTGGTACAGTGCAGCGAGATGCGATTATGAGACGCATGCGCTCCGCACAGGAGAATTGTTTTGAGGGAGTATGCCGCACGCAAGTGGCTTTGTTTACTTCTTACCGAAACACGACACGGCACACACACACGCATTAGACTCACTTCTTTCTCAGTGAATATTCAGTCATACACAGGAGAGCACAATAATTCACGTTTTATTAATTCATTATCTATTTAATAATTTCCAAATGTATAATTTTATTTACAAGTTTATTCGCTTATGTTATTGTTTCAGTTTTAATAATTAATTTTATTGATTCATAATGGATGTGCTTGCATCGTTCGTGTAGCTCTATGTTTTATTTTTAATTTTTAATTTCATTTAGGGATGGAAAAATCAAAAAAGAGGAAATGCCATTTCAACGATAAATTGAATAAGGAATTTCCATTCCCCATATCAAACTGCTGAAATTTTGTTCAGATATTTCCAATATATTGTTAGAAGACGATACATTGACAAAAAATATTCATTCAATGGAAAAGTACTCATTTAAATAATAATTAATAGGCATGTAAGCATAATTACAATATAAAATGTTATATTATAGTGTATTCTGCATTATTGTTGCAATGAATAAAATGTTTCTTTTATTTACGATTTTTTTTCCCTTCGATTTATTTGTGTCCTCCTTCTCATTGTAAAAAAGTTGGTTATCTTACTGTTAGACTGTGTGGGGGTGGGGGGATGGGCAAAAGGACAGGATAAATCCACATGGTTGCCATTTATTTTTTTTAAAAAAAGCCAAAGTTCATTGCATCTGTTATGTACTGAGCAGGTTCCCCAGGTTGTGCCCCCTATTGGAACGGATAGTAGGGTAATGCTTTGTGATTGGTTAAACACGCTGACAGCCGGTATATAAGAGCTGTCAGCGATTATTCGAGTTGAGTTCTGAGTTCTGAGGAGATCGTTCAGAGTCTCCTGTTCAAGTTAATAAAGAAGTTACCTCAGAGGTTAATGTCGTGTGAAGAGACTATTTGTCAGTATTTATTAGCATCCACTGCAGAGATTCAAAACACAATTTCAAAATTCTTATTTGGTTTGCTTGAATGATACTATCCTGCCTGCTCAGCACCCTCTTTTGGGACAAAGAGAAATCTACAGGGAGCCCTCAACTTACAACCATTCGTTTAGCATCCCAATAGTCTTGTGATCAGAACTGGGATGATTGGCCGTGGACTCATATTTATGACGGTCACAATAACCTGGGGGGTCACGTGATCCCCTTTTGTGACCTTCTGACAAGCAAATTCAATGTGGAAGCCAGATTCGCTTAACAACCGTGTGACTAACTTAACAACTGGAGCAGGGGTGGGTTCTACTTACCTTTACTACCAGTTCGCAACGGGGCCACGTGCATGCGCTTGCTTCACTCGCGCATGCACGCACTCTTCTTTGACGACATCAAGGTCGGTGGGCGGAGCCTCCCGCCAGTTTTACTACTGGTTCTATAGAACCGGTGCGAACCAGGGGCAACCCACCACTGAACTGGAGTGATTCACTTAACAATGGTGGCAAGGAAGGCCGTATAATGAAGGGAAAAAAATCACTTAACAATTGTCTCGCTTAGCAATGGAAATTTTGGTGTCCGTTGTGGTCGTAAGTCAAGGACTACCTGTACCCTTTCTCAGCATTGATTGCATCCTAATTGCGATTTCTCGCTGGAGGGGTTGTGTGCGGTGGTGGTATTCACCCGGTTATATCCGGTTCGGGCGAATTGGTAGCAGCGGTTGCGGGAGGCTCTGCCCCCCAACCCAGACATCATCATGTCCCATTTTTGACGTTCTGCGCATACGCGGAAGTATCTGCGCATGCACAGAGGTGTCTCGTGCGCTCACATTTGCGAACCGGTAGTGAAGGTAAGTGAATACCACCCCTGGTTGCGTGCTATTTTGCCCCACTGAAGAAGCGTGCAATTTGGTTCCATGTACTATAAGGGATGACCTTGTAGTAGACGCCTTCACCATCACTGTAAACATAGACATAATTCTCTTTGTTCCCTGACACAAACTTCACCATGTGCCCGCCACAGTCCACTAACATGTAAGCGTTGTTCTGGACGCACCATGGCTCCATAGGGAACATCTCTAGGGTCAATTGCAAGCATTTCCTGAAAGTCTCCGAAAGAATTCTCCAGGTTTCCAAAGTATGCTTCACTCTTAGCAGATCGTTGGTACTCCAGGGTTCCTCCCGGACGAGCATCCTCGCGTGATACGTTTCCGCAGTCAGTTCCTTGACGATATATTGGATTTTCTCATTCAGGGCAAGCACTAAAATCTCACAGTGGCCTTTGCCCGTGCGAAATTCCATGATTAGCCCCTCACATTGGATTAGCAGCCGGGCATTTCGCTGTACTATCATGGGTTCCTTTCTAAATCCATTGATGGCCACGGTAAAACATGCTTGAAGCAATGGTCGGTCTTTGGACAACTGAATGCGATGCTTCTCGAGATTCCATTCGGTCAGGGGTTCCCAGATAGGCATCAGGGTCTCCATTACCATGGCAACAGCTTGCTCCACATCCATGGAAGGATCCTTGATTTTGACCACGGTTAGGCACAATGCCAATGCAATCAGGATGATAATGAGGGATCTGATCGCAAATTTCTTGACCCGACTTGGAGAAATTAGCCACCGTCTGCTAGGCTCCCCCTGGAATTCATTTTTTAGCAAAGCAGTCATGTTCCTAAAAGTAATGAGAGGTCATTAGCATTGGAAAGGCGATTTGATCAAAATGAGGTGTTGTTTTTTTTTAAAGAAAAACAAAGGCAGATTAAAAAAAAATAAAAAAAAATCGGGGTTTTATTTCTTATAAGCACAGTTCAAAGTCTTATAGTTATACAAAATAAATTAATGCAAATAATTAGAAATATGAATATTTTTATAAATTTTATTCAGAAGTTCAGTATTAATTATCTGAAATACTTATTACTGACATGTAGCCACCCTACAGTATATTTGAAACAAACCAGATTGAATTGGGACACTTTATAAATTCTCCTCATTCTGCAGGATAATTTGGCTGTGATTCATTTTGCAAAGGCAGCGTTCAGATAAAATAGGAATGGTGATAAATGAAGCATCAATTCTTTTACCGTAATATTGTTTCTAACTGTAGTGTGCCATCTCTAGAGGTAGTTCTCAACTTACAACCACAATTGTAAGAAACATTGTAAGAAAACTTCTGCAAGAAAACCAAACCAAAATTTCTGTTGCTAAGCAAAGCAATTGTTAAATAGAATAGAAGAATAGAATTCTTTATTGGCCAAGTGTGATTGGACACACAAGGAATTTGTCTTTGGTACATAAGCTCTCAGTGTACATAAAAGCTATCAGTGATAAATCATGATCATCGTCGTCATAAAAATACATTCATCATAAATCATAAGATACAACACTTAGTGATAGTCATAGGTTACTAAATAAGCAATCAACATAAATCAAAAATAAATGAGTTGCACCTGATTTTACAATGGTGGTGTTTTGTTTTGTTTTTTGTTTTGTTTTTTGGCCACAGTTATTAAACGAGTCACTGCAATTCTTAAGTGAATTAGGTAGTTGTTCAGTAAACCGACTTTGCTTGTTGGAAGCCAGCTGAGATCACAAATGGCGATCCCATCATCTGGGAAGTGCTACAGTGGCCATAAATACTTGCCAAACACTCAAATTTTGATCACGTGACCATGGAGATGCTGCGATGGTCATAAATGCTAGAGATGGCCGGTAAGTCGCTTCTTTTTCAGTGCTGTTCTAACTTTAAACTGCCTCTAAATAAATGGTGTAAGCCGAGGACCACCTATAATGGGAATGATGACCAAGCCGAGAAAAAATATATGGATTCCTAGACTATATTCTTCATCCACTCTTCCATTCTGTATTGCAAGGGACATAGGCATTTCTCCATCTGGTCTGACATCCTGCTCCGTCAAGGATGCAGACTGTAAACATCTCTCTCTGGGTACATGATCAGATATGGAACGAGATTAAAAGTTTTCTTTTAAGACACCTCTGAAATTGGCGCCGCTAAACAACCTGCACTACACTTCTCTGCCCAACACCAACTAACTCCAGCACGAAGGAGTTAGCACACAGAACAGAGAATAACAGAGTTGGGAGGGATCTTGGAGGTCTTTTAGTCCAACCCCCTGCTCAAGCAGGAGACCATATATCATTTCAGACAAGTGGCTGTCCAGTCTCTTTTAGAAAGTCTCCAGTGACAGAGCATCTACAAGCCCGGAAGACAAGCCGTTCCACTAGTTGATTGGTCTCACTGTCAGGAAATTCCTCCTTAGTTCAGTGGTGGGTTGCTACCAGTTTGTCCCTGTTTGGGCGAAACTTAATTGAAATGACTAAATATTGTTTAAATTTGTGAACCGGCCAAATACTCTG
This sequence comes from Pantherophis guttatus, assembly GCF_059756535.1. Taxonomy (NCBI): domain Eukaryota; kingdom Metazoa; phylum Chordata; class Lepidosauria; order Squamata; family Colubridae; genus Pantherophis; species Pantherophis guttatus. The sequence continues at coordinate 6,715,829 of NC_142072.1, forward strand.
TTCAAAGAAAATACATTGTATGTTTGTATGTGTGTTTGTCTAAATTTTTTTAAAAAAACTTTTATAAAAAAAAAACCGCTCTGCACATGCGCAGAAGCACCGCATGCTCGCATGCTCCCGATAGCGAACTGGTAGAGCCGGGATTTGAAACCCACTACTGCCTTAGTTTCAGTTTGCTTCTCTCTTTGGTTTGTTTCCATCCATTGTTTCTTGTCTTGCCTTCTGGTACTTTGGAAAATAAATGTGGCAGCCCCTCAAATACTGGAACACTGCTATCATGTCTCCCCTAGTCCCAAAGGTGCTTTTTCAAAAGGCAACTGGACTTCGTTTTTCCTTGAGGACGTTTCGCTTCTCATCCAAGAAGACGTCTCCCCTAGTCCAGTGGTGGGTTTTTTACTGCCGGTTCTGTGGGTGTGGCTTGGTGGGCATGACTTGGTGGGCGTGGCAGGGGAAGGATACTGTAAAATCTCCATTCCCTCCCCACTCCAGGGGAAGGTTACTGCAAAATCCCCATTCCCACCCCACTCCAGGGGAAGGTTACTGCAAAATCCCCATTTCCTCCCGATCAGCTGGGACTTGGGAGGCAGAGAATAGATGGAGGCGGGGCCAGTCAGAATTTTTAATACCGGTTCTCCGAACTACTCAAAATTTCCACTACCGGTTCTCCAGAACCGGTCAGAACCTGCTGAAACCCACCTCTGCCCTAGTCCTTCTTTTCTCTAGACTAGACTACATTAATAGTTATACTATAGACGAATAGTTTATAGTTAGATTATATATTTATAGTTGCCGCCATTAGTATCAAAAATAAGCGCACACATAAAAGCAACCTATAAAAATCCCCCTCCCCTTTCAAATACTGCTGGACCAACAGCCCTAAATTCACCTGCAGACTTTGCTCCAAGCCGTTGCCTCCAAAGTAGAGTTTCCTACTACAGTTTCACTCTCCTTGCAACGCACCACCTCAGGTGGCCTTCCTCCTTCCGTCCCTCCCACTTTACACAGAAGCAACCTATGTCGCTTGGCTGAGTGCCATCCAGCCACCCGGAGTCCCCCACCCGCATTGCCCAATAATTCCTTCTTCCGCACCTCATGCCCGGTTGAGAAGCCAAGCGGCGATGCTAGAGGGATTTCCTAAAAACCCGAAAGTTTCACGCTCAAATTCTTGCCAAATTCTACTGGGGGGAGGGGGGGGACCAGTTAAGAAGGGAAAAAAGCACACACACAATCAGTTTCAGATTAAATTATTTTTATCCGTTTAATATCATGCAATGTATAGAAACACTTAGATTTCATTACATTTGAAGAGAGAGGAAAAACTCTTGAAACTCAGACACGGATCGAAATTCCCAGATCTGGGTTTTTAAAAAGTCCAGCCTTGGTCACTTCGGGAATACGATAGTCCAGGATTCATTCTCTCTCCCTCTCTCTCTCTCTCACTCTCTCTGTTTTTCCTTTCTCCTTTGTCCTTTCTCTCCCTCCCTCCGTTTTTCTTCTCTCTTTCTCTTTCTCTCTCTCTCTCTCTCTCTCTTCCTTTCTCTTTTTCCTCTCTTCTTTGTTCTCAATCTCTCTCCCTCCCTCCCTCCCTCCCTCTGTTTTTCTTCTCTCTTCCTTTCTCTTTTTCCTCTCTTCTTTGTCCTCTCTCTCCCCCTCTCCGTTTTTCTTCTCTCTC
>NC_142072.1:6720000-6850000 GCF_059756535.1 Pantherophis guttatus
CGACATAAACATGACAAAAAGAGAAAGGAAGGAAGGAAGGAAGGGGAAAGGAAGGAGAGGGAAAGGAAGGGAAGGAAGGAAGGAAGGAAGGAAGGAAGGAAAGAAGAAAGAAAGAAAGAAAGAAAGAAAGAAAGAAAGAAAGAAAGAAAGAAAGAAAGAAAGAAAGAAAGACAGACTCATATACCCACATATATTATATGACACAGAGAAACAACACAGTCTACTTTGGATATATGAGGCTAAAATGGCTGCTGAGCTACCAAAAGAAGCAGAATTCAGTGGAAACAGCCCACAGACATTTTGGCAAAGTTTTAGTGCCAGTTATCCTGGCTATCAACTAAATCAAACAATGTCAGACTTAGCGTCGCCCTTGAACTCAGTGGAAGGAACTTTGCTGGGTTGCTAAATAAATTCATTTCTGTTAAATAACTCACCTGGTGTACAGCATTGTCCTCCTTTCCTCTCCTTTTCTCCTAGGCTTGGTTATGGCAATGCAGGATCAATTCATACCATCAATTGAGGAGGAGGAGGATTTTTTCAAAGACTATGTCGTCATCGCCAATGAAGACGTTGAAGAGATTAAGGATGCTCTTAAAGAAGGGAGAATGGACAAAGCCGTTTCCAAGATTATGGAAAACCTTCAGGCCCTGGAGAAAACTCACTTGGACATAGCAGTAACGGGAGAATCTGGCTCGGGGAAGTCCTCCTTTGTCAATGCCATCCGAGGGCTTGGAGATGAAGAAGCGGGTTCTGCTCCCACTGGGGTAGTGGAGACCACAGAGAAGCCCACACCTTACCCACACCCCAAGGACCCCAATGTCACCCTGTGGGATCTACCTGGAATTGGAACGCCAACGTTCCGCGCCAGCACTTACCTGCGGCAGGTTCGGTTCTCCCGCTACGACTTCTTCATCCTCATTGCCTCAGAACGCTTCAAGGCCAGCCACGTCCAGCTGGCACAGGAAATCTGTCGTCAGGGGAAGCAATTCTATTTTGTGCGCTCCAAAGTGGATGCAGACCTGGAAGCTAGCAGAAAACGCCGGCCACAAACTTACGACGAGGAGGCTATATTGGGACAGATGCGAGAACATTGCCGGAAGTGCTTAAGGGCTGAGGATATGCCCGATTCCAGAGTGTTCCTTCTCTCCAATTGGGAGATAAATAAATACGACTTCATGATGCTGGAGGAAACCTTGGAGAAGGAATTGCCAAGCCATAAGAGACATGCTTTTCTCCTGTCCCTGCCAAACATCTCTCTGGATATCCTGCAGAAAAAGAAGATGGCTTTACAGAAAGAGATCTGGAAGCTGGCTACTGTCTCCGCTGGAGCGGCTGCTGTCCCTATTCCAGGCGTCGGGGTAGCCTGTGATGTAACCATCCTGATCAAATACCTCTCAAAATACCGCGACAGTTTTGGTCTGGATCAGGAATCTCTTGCCAGGTTGGCTAAGAAGGCCAACAAATCGGTAGAGGAGATCAAAGAGGTAATAAAGTCACCGTTAGCTAAAGAGATCTCCAGAGATTTAGTTCTGAAGCTACTCACCAAAGCTGGTGGCGGGGCACTTATGGTTATGGAGTACTTTGTCAGCACGATACCCATCTTTGGTTCCGTGGCAGCTGGAGGGATCTCCTTTGGTACCACTTTCTACATGCTCAAGAGCTGCCTGGATGAGGTGGCCAACGATGCTCAACAGGTTTTCCTCAAGGCTTTTGAGTCTGAGGTCTGAAGGAAGTTAGACCTTGAGGAACAGACTGGGAATGAGAGCACAATCAATGTTAAGGGTACTGAATCAGACACTGTTATTTACACAAGCCCATAACTAAATTCACCAGCCGGAAGAGGGTGGGGGGAGACATGAAGTACAAAACGTGGCCTTTTGCAATAATTTTTTAATGATAGTTGAGCGGTGGGCTACTTTATTTCCATTTATTGCAAAATGTAAAGAGTATGGCGGATTCCGGGATATTAATTATGCCACCACTGTAAAACTATGCTTCCCAGTATTCTTTGGGAAAAAAGACAAATAAGGATGAAGTTGGTAAAGCACAAATTGCCCTGTATTTAGGATTTCCTATATTTGACACATTTTATATCTGACCAAACCATCAAAGCTGACACCAGACAGAGCACAGAAAAACTCAAAAAATACTGTAAAGATCAGAAAATGTGGAGAGATCTGGCCCATATAATCATCAAGGGTTGGACACGATTGAATGGATAACATTATCACCTTCATCTTCATCAACCAAAGGCCTTCTTGCAATGAGCTGCTTTTTAAGTTGTAAAGTTAGACTTCCTTATTGTTCTGGTTAATTTTAATTGAAGCTGAGTAATTTATCTAATTGCAGATTGGTACTAAATAATGAATGTTTGAGATTTCCTAAAGATCTGGATGGCCCCAGGGTTGCAAGAATTGTTTCAAGATCATAGTGAATTTTAATGCTTCTCGGAGTTATTCAACAATAAAGCCGCAAGCAGTCAAGAAACTTAACACTGGTACACCACAGGGTTGCGTGTTGAGTCCCTTACTCTATACTTTTTATGTACATGACTGCATTCCCATTCACGCAAGTAATACTATCATTAAATTTGCAGATGATACAACAGTGGTGGGACTGATGGAGGGGATGAATCTGCCTATCAAGATGGGGTGGACTGGTTGCTTTCGTGGTGTGGAGACAATAACTTGGTCCTTAACACCAATAAGACCAAGGAGCTTATAGTGGACTATAGAAGGAATAGATCAGACATCCAGCCCTTGCTTATCAATGGAGACCAAGTGGAGCAAGTGGCTAGTTTTAAGTTTCTGGGTGTTCTCATAAAAGAGAACCTGACCTGGGGCGCTCACATTGCAGCACTGGTCAAAAGGGCCCAGCAGAGATTATACTACCTGAGACTTCTCAGGAAACAACTGAATGAAAAACTGCTGGTGACCTCCTACCGCTGCACCATAGAGTATTTTTAACTTACCACACCTGTGTCTGGTTTGCCAATTGCACAGTGGCAGATAGGACAGCGCTCCAGAGGGTCAACGTCATTGCCCAGAGGATCATTGATTGCCCCCTCCCCTCCCTGGAAGAGCTTTATATCCCCCACTGCCTTAAGAAAGTTCAAAACATTCTTAAAGATCCATCTCATCCTGGGCACCCCCCTTTTTTTTTTTAACTACTACCATCTGGCAGACGGTACAGGATAATAAAACTAAGGACAAATAGGCTGAAAAACAGCTTCTATCCCAGAGCAGGAACTATATTAAATTCTACGGTATAGTGCAATATCAGAGTTTTTTTTTAATTCAATTGTATAAAATGTGAAGGATGTGTGCTTTTATTTTTTATGTATGATGTAAACTGAAGATGGCATTTAATTTCATTTGTATGAGGTGCAATGACAATAAAGTAAACTAAACAGGCCTTCTGCTTGAGCCAGCCTCCAAGGTCTCTTCCAACTCTGTTATTTTAGTATTCTGTTATTATTCTCTGGAGAAGACTGCAACACTGGGAAAGGCTGAAGGAAAGAGGTCATCAGTACGGTGAATGGATTCAGTTACAGAGGTGAGGAGTAAATTTTTAGGCAGACTTAAAAAACCAGACTGGGGACAGATCATCATGGAGAAAATCTGTGTGACTGCTCGGAGTCAATGACTTCATGGTACTTAATCAATCATTCAGCTGTTCTTGACTTTTTCTTCTATGTCGATACATGCTGTTCAGTCACATCTCTGTGTTGGACGTATCTTAAAATATCTTAAATGAATGAGTAAAAACATTTTTGTGTGAATGGCTGGAACAGCTGGAAGCTTTCGTGAATGGACCTGTCAAATGACAATGGATCATTCAAAAGTTGCTTTTTAGCTTCTAATATGAGAAAGCTAGCTAATTTACTTTTTAATTCCTAGGAAAGTTCTTTTTTTTTTTTTTACTTTATACAGTTTTTAAGAACAGCAAGTTTGAATGAAAAGGAAATTCTTGTTTTTTCGCTTCACTCCCTGCAGCTGTATCCCAAAGATGTCTAAAGAGATTTTCAATTATCCATGGTTGTCCCAAAGATGCTTTTTGCAAAGGGCAACTGGACTTCCTTGTTTTTTTTTTCCCCCCCTTTGAAAATGTTTCGCTTCTCGTCCAAGAAACTTCCTTCAGTTCTGAATTGAAGTGAAGAAGCTTCTTGGATGAGACATGAAATGTTTTCAAAGGAAAAAAACCAAGGAAATCCAGCTGCCTTTTGGAAAAAGAACTTTTGGGGTATCCCGAAAATATTAAGTCAGAAACATTACAAATAAAAAAATATTAGTTCCTTGCCAAAGTAAGAGCCTTTTAAAAAACTTTTACATCAATTTATTTGGATACTGTAACAAATCTGAATTTGCACGTTATGCATTAGGATTCTGCTGCTCTTCAGATCCAAAACAATGCTGTCTGAAACTTATAACACTGTCTAAAACTGGAGAGCAAACATTACATTAGAAACGTAGGTAAGGCTTTGATCCATAGATTTCAATTCAAAGCCATTCAATCAAATCCACGTTGGATTGATTATTCAAGTTAAATTGAACTGAAAAGACTGAAAGATCTGTTCAAACTGATTTCTGAAACTGATTTGAAGAGCCTAGTTCAATCACTTCTTATCTGCAATCTGTATTGGACTAAATTGTCCAAACCGGAGCCAATTTGCTAGCCAAAATTGAAGGCGGAAAGAATCCAATTGCAAAATAAAAAATAAAAAATGAGAAGACCCCGCTATGATACTTTTCGAGATACTTCTCGTCTCACATATAAGAACAATTATGAAAACTGATGTATCTTTAGAACGTCACTCCTCCAATACTTGTCCTCCCGTATTTTTTTGCTTAGTGCATGTCCACCACATATGGTAGTATGGGCCTGGTGTCTGATTGCACTTCCAGCATTTAACCGATTTGTTTTTATACATGTTCGCTAATCTTGCAGATGAGTAATGCCATCAATAAAACATTTTGTAGAGGTTTTCTTTGTATGCTGTAGACATTGTAAGTTTTATGATTTCTGTTCCATAATTTCTCCCACTTGTCCAAATCTATTGTGTAGACAAAATTCTTGGCTACTCTTCCAATACTCGTCAAGTGCAAATGATAACACAGCAGTGATTTATTGTGTGTGTGTGTGTCAAAATATCCATCAAAATGGAAGCAGCTTCAACAGTTTATTGAACAAGAATAACCATTCATGCAAAAAAAAGTAGAGGTCTGTCCAGTTTGCATTGGGGGACCAGGAAAAAATAGGGTCAAACAGAGGGAAGGGACACAGGCTGGAATAGAGAGATACGAAGGCATTATACATGCCCCACAAAATGAAAGCTTTTATGTATGACACACTGAAGTAGGGTGGAAACCCTGCGAATACACAAACAACACTTAACTCCCCACCGACCTTTGGCCTCACCTGCTATTTCGATGCAGAGGAGTTTCACTGTCCCCCTCCCACCAGGAGATTGTATATTTGAACCCCTCCTTGTTCAAAAGACCCGGCACAGCTCTGGAATTAGTACAAGAGAACTCTCCCATCTAGGCCAGACCCCCAAGGGACAAGACCCCATTTTGAACAGGACGGTCCTTTAGAGATGCAAAGCCAAAAACCTTGCCATTTTTCCTCTTAAATCTTCCCAGCGCCACCGAAGGAGTGCCCCTCCCTTCTCCGGGAGACATATCATCCTGGGCCACGGCACCAGGGGGCAGATACCCTGCTCTGCTCCAGCTCAGGGATGGAGCTGCCTCTCAGCAGTTCCAGTATAGAGACAGTGTGCTCACGCCAACAGCCGGCTATACTCAGAGAGAGCAGAGGACTTCTTGACGCCATCCCAGATGCGTGCTGCATAGTGGAACCTGAGGGGAAGAAAATATCAAGATTCTGGTCAATGTGTATTAGGTGAAAGTTCTCTATTATGGTGTCGACCTTCACTGGCAAAGCCCATGGTGTTTGATACAAGAGGTCTGGAGCACGTCAATTAGCTTTCTCCTCCAAGGTGGGAGACGGAGGATCTTGTGGCCCACCAGCGACCAGTGGAGCTGGCAGCAGATTCGGACAGTGAGGAGGTTGGGGAGGAACATGGGCCAGTCCTGGAGTCTGGGGAAGATTCTGACGAGTGCTCTGTGTCAGATGCAGAGAGGGGGCCAGGACCGCATGACAGGTATCAGCTGCCTTCGGAGTCAGACATCAGTGAGGCAGACGAACAGCTGGATCCTGTCCCCAGTGTGCGCATGCGCAGAGTTGCCAGACGAAGGGAACAGCTAAGGAACAAGGGCCGACTTGGGAGTAAGGCCACAGGTGGATGATGAAGGGCCCCTCCCATAGGGAAAAAAAGAGGAGTGAAAAGGGGAGTGGAGTTTGCAGGAGACAATTAGTTCATTCCTGCATTCTTGCCAAGTATTGCAGCATCTGAAAGGTATCGGCCTGGCCACTCTCCAAGCCTGATAAAGGTTGGTAATTGTGAACTATCTTGAAAGACTGTGGGAGAGGAAAGACTTTGCTGGAGAGGAATTCACTGTCAATTAAATAAAAGGGGTTTATTGGGACGAGGACTCGGCTTTGTGCTGCTGGGGAAGCCTAGGTCAGAACAGATCTGATCTAGGATGTCTCGGCTGCCACAAGTCCCACCGGCCTTAGCTGCAGTTAGACATATGCTTACCAGTTCTTTTCTGTCAGGATGGTATGGGAGAGCTGAGGCCGGGACATGGACATCATCTGGCTCCGAAGCTTGGCAATCAGAGACTGGAAGCTGGGGTGTCCTTTGTATCCAGGAAGGAGGGAGAAGAGAGAGCCACTTCCTGAGGCTGTAAAGTAAACGGAAGACTGGTGTTTGCTCCCCATTTGTTGGCATGGCCAACAAATACATCCTCCCCAAAAGATTGTGAATAATCCCACAGGAATATGGAAGCTACGGCTACCATCCCCACATCTTTAGCAAGTTTCTCCTTTTCATAGGCTCTGAATATTGAATCCCTGCCCGATTCAATATTCAAACAAATGGGAAGCCCCAAAATTCTATAAAGGATCTTATTGGGTCGGAACTTAATGCAATTCATTATGTTGAGCAGAAATCTGTCAGGGGAGAAAGCCCTTGTCTTTTGTCAGAATATTCATGAACTGGAATAGGGCATGGTAACAAGGTCAGCCAATGAATAGGCATAGCAACTAGGTCAGCCAATGAGGACTGTTTGGAAACTGAAACTGGAAGGAGCCTGGGCGTGGCTCTGTATTAAGCTCTTGAGCTCAAAAGCTGCAAACCAGTCTGCTGAACTGAAACTGAAACTCATCTCTGCTGTTCTCTCCTCTGCCTGTGTTTTTTTGCCTGTAACTCTCTACCACGTTGGAAGAATCTGCTGTTGGTATTGTATGTGTTATTATGTATATAAAGAGAAGTTAATGAGTCCTGCTTTGTGTGCTTTCTGGATGCGATTTCTGCAACAAACTCTGACATCTTTTTCCTCCCTGTTAATTGTCCACTAAGCACTTGTCCCTCCCTGGTAAAATGCAAAGCTCAGAACAGATTTTCTTTGTTTAGCAGAGAAACAGCATGCTGTGTTAAGATATTGTATATATGTGTAGGGCAAAAACCACAAAAGCAGGAAATGGCAGTATCTCATCTCCATGTTCTGGCTACAACAAACCCATACAAACTTCCACAATGAAAATAACGGTTGTTCAAAGTCAGGATGTTCTAATTAAGTGGGTATCTTAAATTCAGGTTTGTCATCTTGATGTTTGGGACAAGACGTGTTCAAAAACGTTTCAAGGTCAACCTATTCCAAAAGGCCTGGTTCACGGTGAACCTGAAGTGATCTGACTCCAGAATGTGGTTGGACCACCCTGGAAGTTTAGGATGTTTTCAACTCTTGAAATGTTTTGCACATTTGCTCTGTCTGGATGTTTTATTTGGAGAGGAAACAAGAGCAGCTTTGTATCCTGATCGAAGGACAAGAAAAAGCTGGGAAGTGGATTCTCGGAACTCACTTGCTCTGGGTAGCACATCATCCGTTTCAGAATCCATGAAGGGCAATAAGAACAGGTTGACCTCTGTATCCAGGTAGCTCTGTGGCAGGCCAGGGAATATGTTACATTCAAGCATGGAAAGAGTACCTAGTAGGAAAAAATTGGAACTACTAAGTTTCCCTGTCTTTTGCCAGGCTAAGCCTTCCAGAAAAAACATGAATTCAAGTTTCTATTAGTGAGTGAATCAATCTTTCTTTTTCTTTCTCTTTCTCTTTCTTTCTTTCTTTCTCTTTCTTTTTCTTTCCTTTCTTTCTTTTTCTTTCATTCTTTCCTTCCTTCCAGTTTTTATTTTATGCCTCCCTGACTCCCCCCTTCCTGCCTCCCCCCCTCCCTCCCTTTCGTTTGTTCTTTCTTTTTCTTTCTTTCTCTTTCTCTTTTCTTTTTCTCTCTCTTTTTCTTTTTCTTTCTTTTCTCTTTCTTTCTCTCTCTTTTCTTTCTGACCAATTCTACACATCATCGAGTGCAGGGGTGTCAAACTCAAGGCCTGGGGGCCAGATCAAGTCCGTGGGGTGCTTAGATCTGGCCTGCGAGGCCACTCTGGAAACAGCGAAGGACCGGCCCGCAGTGCCTCTGCCAGCAAAAATGGAACTTGCGAGGGTCCCGGGTGGCCTCCCGAGCTCTATTTTCGCTGGCAGAGGGTTGCAGGAGGCAGTCACAGGTGAATACGGAGCTCGGGAGGTTGTTTTCAGTGGCAGAGTGGTCAGGCCACCACAGCGCCCCCGATACAAGTAACGTTGAGCTGGCCATGCCCACCCCGGCCCTCCGAGGTCAAACACAACCCTTAATGCGGTCCTCAATGAAATAAAGAGTTTTGACATCTAGTGGCAACAGCATCTGAGCATTGAATGACAGCCAGGAACAGCTGTGGTCATCAGTTAGAAGGTCTAGTTAGTTCCTCCCCTTCTGGTTCCCTTTACATTTGATCCCACACACCAATCCGGATGGCCTTGGATTTTCCCTGCTGTCTCCCATCCCACAATTCTGCCAGAAAACACATACTCCGGACCTGCCTCTGAATCAAAAGGATATGCTCCAAATCCATGCCCAAAATGCTTTGATCCAAACACAGCCCTTCCGATACCGGTTGGTCCTTTCATGAAATGTTTTGCACATCTTTTGTAAAAGACCCTAAAAACCACACATAGAAAGTCAGCACCGTTTGCTTACTTACCGTACTTTTCAGAGTATAAGACGCACTTTCCCCGCCCCCCCTAAAAGTGGGTGAAAATTGCAGTGTGTCTTATACACCAAATGTTGCCAAAACCCTGCCCATCCGCTGGCCCCCACCCTTTGGCTGTTTTCGGCCTCCGCGCATCACATTTTCGGCCAGTTCCAGGCGACGAATGGGCTGTGGCAAACGGGCCACAGGGAATGGGCTGTGTTGACTTGGCCACGGCAGCACCAAATGGGCTGTGAATGGGCTGCGGCGGTGGCAAACGGGCCACAGCAAATGGGTGGCGGTGAATGGACAAAGGCAGATTTTTTTCCCTTGTTTTCCTCCCCCCAAAAGATAGGTGTGTCTTATAGTCCGGAGCATCTTATACTCTGAAAAATACGGTATGTTTTTTTTTTTTTGCGAGACGGTTTTCACACACAAGAAGGTTTAATACTGGATGAATTCCTCCAGAGTCCATGGCAGCGTCTCATTTTCCTCACATCAGTCTCAGTCTCAGTTTGTCCACTACCCACTTGAATTGCATTTCCATTCAAGAACTGCAATCCAGTCCTCCAAGCGAATGGGAAAGCAAGTCCCTTACCTTTGTATTTCAGGTGTGAATGCATCATAATCTTGTCAATAACGAGATGCATCTGCTTTAGGTTCCGAGGGCAGAAGTTTTCTCTCTTGGCTTTGTTTTGGAGAAAAACTAGAGATGGAGAGAGGGGGAGAAAAGGAATGAACAAGAATCATGAGTCCAGGGCCCTTGTTCTCTCAGCTCACAACTTCAGGTAAATTCTTGCCTTCTACAAGTCAGGGCTCAGCCAAACTAAAAAGGAAGATTTTCTTCTGATTTCCTAGTAAAGGGTTCTTAGTGGAGCAAGTATGTAACCTCCCACATGTACAGGAAGATTCTGTATGATGACAGAATCTAGAAATCTGCAAGCAAGGAAGTTTAATTCTCGTGCAAGAAGAAAGGAAAAAATATATGGAAAGCAACTAGAAAGCAATAGCAATAGCACTTAGATTTATATACCGCTTCATAGTGCTTTAGAGCCCTCTCTAAGCCATTTACAGAGTCAGCATATTGTCTCCAACACTCTGGGGCCTCATTTTACCGACCTCGGAACAAAGGAAGGCTGAGTCAACCTTGAGCCGGTGAGACTCAAACTGCCGAACTGTTGGCAGTCAGCAGTTAGCAGAATTAAGACTGCAATACTACATTCTAACCACTGCGCCACCAGATGTCACAGGTGTCAGGCCCCAAGAATCAAGAAAGACAACACAGAATTACTTCTAAGCAGTTCCCTTTATTGTTCCTCATCTTTAAAGAGAAACCTGAAAACAAATTAATTGCAGCATTAAATATATATACTCTTGAGAATGTCTAGGGAAGAGCTGTCTTGATCAAGGGTCCACGGCTCTTTGGAAACCGGGCCACATAAGTGGCAGGCGAGCGCACAAAGCTTCATTTGCACAAGCGGCAAGTGGAGGCACGAAACCATCCCTCCCCCATTGCTGGCACTGCTGCCAGTCCGCAGAGCCGGATAGATTGAACATTGCTGATTTTCACTCTCTTCCTCCCAATCAAGCTATCTAAACCTAGCAGCCTCTTGGCCCTCTGGATTACAGCCCCTCCCTCCTAGGAATCCAGACTACATTCCACCCCACACACAAGAGGACACTATAAAGAGGGATTTGTGATGATGTCCTTCTGTTTGGCCTCTCCTAATCCCACCCCCACCCCCTTCTTCACAATTTTCTACTTTGGCTACCCCCCACATCCTGTCTTCCAGCCCAACACCACTTCGTTTGGAGACAGGACAATTACAGAGGAAAAAGCTTCTGTTCTTCCATACCAGGGGTCGGCAACTTTAAACACTCAGAGCCACAAAGGTCCTAACCGGAAGCCCCCGTTCAATTCTGGAGCCGACCGGAAGTCCAGTTCCCCCACCATAAAGTCTCCTCCTAGCGCAGCATGCTTTTTCCTCTACTTGTCCTAACCGAAAGCCCTATCAATTGTGGAGCCGACCAGCAACAGGGAGCTGCAGCAGAAGGATGAAAGAGCCACATGTGGCTCCAGAGTCACAGGTTGCTGACCCCTGTTCCATACCAATGTGTGGGTAGTATTCGGTCCCCTCATCGGAGCCAGAGGAGCTACTGGATTCATGGCTGGGAGATGGAGTGGAGGGCTTTACCATTTCAGCTGTCTGAAGGAACCTGCAATGGAGAAGAAAACCCTTCCGCTAGTAGTAATCTTGCACAGTACAAGGAAGGATGGCAGGATTCTTCTGTTACACTTTCCTAATTTTGTCACTCCAAAAATATCTCTCAGGGTTAATCTTGTCAGGAAAGTTCAAAGAGGGAAGACAGATTTAAAGATGAGATATAAAAACTGAGGGTGGTAGGGGGCACACCGATTTAACCACATATATATAGCAATCACCCAGGAAGCATATCCCACTGGTTTCCGTCTACTAGTTGGCATTAAGGTGATCAGTTACGTTTCCTCAAAGATCCAGAAACAGAGCTAAACTAAAACGGTTACACATATATCAAGCTGTTCAAAATTTAGCAGTCTTGCTATTATCAAGAGATCCCAAAATACCTACATTCAGAGAATTAATATTTAGTGACATCTATAGATAAGATTTCAGAATTCAAGTTTTGATTTAAAAGAATAGATTGTATACCCAATTCTGGCCTTATGCAGCAGGAAAACGGATTATTAAAAGACTTTGGACTTAAACAGTTGTCTATACTTCTTCGTTCACAATAGGGCAGGGGGTCTCCAACCTTGGGAACTTTACGACTTGTGGACTTCAACTTCCAGAATTCCTCAGCCAGCATGCCAAGGTTGGAGACCCCTGCAATAGAGCACGTTCCAACCCATCTCTCACCTGTATAGGCTCAAGTCAGTAAACCAGTCTTGTACCACAATCACCACATGGCAGACGGTGAAGAGGAAGGCAGCGATCTGAAGGGACTAGAAAGAAAGAAGCTTCGAGTAAATGGGCAGAAAGGCAGGAAAGGGCCTCTGGGTGCATGCCAAAAATCATGGCCAAATTCTTGGGAGCTGCGTTCACAAGAACAAAGGATCTCTCTGCTCCTGAACTGATGACATCATGATCATCATTTAAGAATGGTGAATTGACTGAAGGTGCTGTCCAAGGAAATATAAGTTACAATGGAGAGAAACTGCAAGAAGACTAAGATGATGAATTGAATTGAATTGAATTGAATTGAATTGAATCGAATCGAATCGAATCGAATCGAATCGAATCGAATAGAATAGAATAGAATAGAATAGAATAGAATAGAATAGAATTTATTGGCCAAGTGTGATTGGACACACAAGGAATTTGTCTTGGTGCATACGCTCTTGGTGTACATAAAAGAAAAGATACATTCGTCAAGAATCATAAGGTACAACACTTAATGATAGTCATAAGGAAACAGTCAATATAAATCTTAAGGATACCAGCAACAAGGTTACAGTCATACAGTCATAAGTGGGAGGAGGTGGGTGATAGGAACGTTGAGAAGATTAATAGTAATGCAGACTTAGTAACTAGTTTGACAGCGTTGAGGAAATTATTTGTTTAGCAGAGTGATAGCAATCAGGAAAAAACTGTCCTTGTGTCTAGCTGCTCTGGTGTGCAGTGCTCTATAGCGTCATTTTGAAGGTAGGAGTTGAAACAGTTTATGTCCAGGATGTGAGGGGTCTGTAAATATTTTCACAGCCCTCTTTTTGACGTGCAGTTCCTCAATAGAAGGCAGGTTGGCAGTAATAGTTTTTTCTGCAGTATGTAATGTAATGTAAGGAAAGGAGGAACACAGGATTATGACGTGGCCAAAGGTGGAAGAGAAGAAATTCCCACAATGTCAGAATTAGTGGAAATTACAAAACTAACCGGTTTGGACAGAAAGAAAACAAGGTGCTTTGTTTAAAAGATTGGAAGGCTTTTATGGAGTTTTTGCTTTTTTTAAAAAAAAAGTGAAACAATTTATAGATTTAATTACTGAAACAGATGAGAATTAAACAAGGGGTTAAAGAATTTCTGGAAGTTAAGGAGGAGAGGAAACAATAGGTTTGTTAACATCTGTTGAAAAGAAGGTTGGCAATAATTACATTTCAAAACTTTTTTTTAGAGTTTTCTCCTTTCACTTTTTTCTTATGCTATTTTTTTTCCCCTCTCGTTTTCTTAAGAAATGCTTTTCACTTTATATAGAATCCTCAAGAAACACATATAAACAATAAAAAGGAAATGAAGAAGACAGATTTATTGTCCCTGTGTTCTCCAACTATCATATTCCCTCAGCAGCAAACACATACAGATCAGGGCAGAGGTGGTATTCAGCAGGTTCTGACCAGTTCTGGAGAACCGGTAGCGGAAATTTTGAGTAGTTAAATACCACCTCTGACTGGCCCCGCCCCCATCTATTCTCTGCCTCCCGAGTCCCAGCTGATTGGGAGGAAATGGGGATTTTGCAGTAACCTTCCCCTGGAATGGGGTGGGAATGGAGATTGTACAGTATCCTTCCCCTGCCACGCCCACCAAGCCACGCCCACCAAGCCACACCCACAGAACTGGTAGTAAAAAAAATTGAATCCCACCACTGGATCATCATTTCCATAAGTAGGTTCACTCCGCTGTTTACCTTAACTGAAAGTGCTTCAGGTATTTCCCTACAATTACCTGCCCTCTGCTCTACAAATGATCAGATGGACCATTACCTGCATCTCAACATAGGTATGGGGTAGATTGTACTCCGGTGGCAGCTTGCGGTCATTATTGATCAGGTGATCTAGGATGGAGGGACTGAGAATGGGCTACAAAAAAGAGAAGGAAAACAATGGGGAGTTTTTAGCTATCATTCCTTAGCCAAAGTAACCCAAGTCCCGCCGTCAGTTCTCATAGAAAGCTAATCCTCCCTCGGGAGAAAATGAAAAGGAGGACAGGAGTCCTGAACGCAATTTGTACTAATGGATATTGTTTGTGTAACCAGCTTTTGGAAGCAGCATTTATACTGAACAAATAAAGAGAGCGCCAGTTTGGCCTCGTGGTTAAGGCACCAGACTGGAAACCGGGAGATTGTGATGGTGAGCTAAAACAAATCACAGAAATATCGCCACTTCACCAACCTGAGTATCAAGGAAGATGATTCGCTCCTGAGTAATAAAGAAATCGATGCCACTGGTCTGGTTGCCCCCGCGCTCTTTGATTTCTTGGCTCTGAGTGCGAAACACGTATGTCCTACAAAAGGTGGGGAAAACATTCATAGAAAAATGAAGGAGGGCTGAAAATCTACCACATTATGGGTTAAGGTTCAGGGAATTACACTGATTTGCTGAACCGGTGTGGTGCCACACCATGGTCAAATGTTCAAATATTTAAAGAGCAAGTTGGCAGGGTCTAGAGTTCAGCGTCTCTGCGAAAGGAAGGAAGCGGCCGTGTCAGCTGAAAATAATAACTTACGTATTTAAAACAGGAATATTCAAATAAGCGAAGAAGCTGAATGAAAATTTCTGAACTAGTAATGGACACTGGCCCTGTTTTGGTTTAATATCCATATATTCTTGTTATGGTAAAAATGATTACAATCTAAGGAATCTGCCAACAATCTGCAACATCACGGGGACAGAATTACAGCTTTATCAAGTAGCAGCAAAGGCAGAAAAGGAAAGGCAGTGTGTTCCCTAGATTTACAAACCTTCACGAATTGTGCCTGTGTTCGATCTTATCAATGCAATGGAAAAACAAATCAATATTATTTCATGAGCTCAAACTTTAACAATGTGTTTAAAAAGTAAGCTGAATTGTTTCCTGTAAGTATCGTTCTATGTTTTTCCTGGTTCCTTTTGTTCTGTATGCTACATTAAAGCAAGAAAAAACTTCCAAACTTAACACCCATTAATGAATTAAGAGCGCCATAACAATCTTCCTTATTCAGTTTGTTTTCAAAGCTCATTGCCAACCCTCTTTGATCAATCTGGTATCCAATGGCAAGGCAGTTCCTCTTCCTAATGCCCACCTACCTCTGATCTTCTTCAGGTTGATTGGCTGATAGCAGTGACATCACCATGGACTTCCCAGTACCTTGCAGTCCTAATACCCCAACTACAAGCACATCTGTTTGGTCCAGGAGATACTAATATAAGAGAGAGAAAGAGGAAATGGGGAACAATTGTAAGCATAACATCTCATAAGGTATGGTGGTAGTTTAATATATATTATCTATATTCTAAAACAAAATATAACCCACTTATATTGGCTAGCAATGGTGGAACTTATCAATCTATTATTTGTTCGTTTGCACCCTTTTTAATCTTGTTCTTTTTTCCAAGTTGCATTCCAGCCGAAAGTTAAGATACATACAAATATTTAATAAAATCATTTGTGATTCTAACCTACTTACAACAAATAGCTTGGGATAGAATACAAAGCTAATAAAACCAAAAACCTCTCCAGGTAGCTCACCAGGAAGTCAGGGGAAAAACCGATTAAAACTAAAAAGCAAATGAAAAAGACATTCAACAGCTTTGGAAAGCAACTGGTTCAGGACAACTAGCCAGATCAGGGGTCAGCAACCTGCGGCTCTGAAGCCACATGTGGCTCTTTCACCCCTCTGTTGCGACTCCGTGTCATTCAAAATATGCATCACAACCGCCAATGTGCGATATCCACCGGCACGCGATTCATTGAGCTTTTCAACCCCCAGTAGGCCAACCATGGATAAATCCAAGACAAGTTTCAGAAGAAAACAGAATGTTTAATTCAATTACATATGCTAGTTTTGTGGCCGCTCAAGAAATAGTCAGGCACGGGAAGGGTTTTGTGGCTCCCGGTGTTTTCTTTTCTGTGGGAAATGGGTCCAAATGGCTCTTTGAGTGTTTAAGGTTGCAGATCCCTGAGCCAGATCAAAGCAGGGTTTCTAAGAAACTTGCAAGAATGGGAGATACAGAATACAAAAAGAGCACGCAAGCAGGAAAAAACTACTAGACAGTCCAGATACCTCAATAGCACTGTCACACCAGTTCATCTGATCATCCACCAGCTTGATGCTATGTTTCATCTTCTCCGGGGCTAACAACTTTGCCTGGCCAACCACAGCTAGAAAAATCAGCAGGCAACAACTTAATCCACAAGCTCCCCATAACAACAATATATAGTAATATTATATCGCCCGTTCACTCCCCTGTTGATTATTTAAGCCCAGATCAAGGGCCAGCAGCCTTTATTTAAGTCTAGATCAAGAGGCAGGTCTAAACCATGCAGACATACCGTGCCTGCCCCTGAACTGCCAGGAGAGATGCTCCTTACTAGCCACTACAGGTACAATGCTTTCATCCCAAAAAGTTGTCTTTTGTGGTCCAGACTTACGGTCCATGATGCCGCTGGATGCAGTCGAGCCCATGCCCCGATTCTGGATCTGATAGACTGGCTGGGTGGGACGCTGGCCTTCTTTCTCCACCTTGGCCACAGCTGCAGGGGGCTGAGCAGACACCTCTGTGGTTCCAGCAGGGCCTTTGCCTTCCTCTCGGGACTTCATCAGCACGATGGGCTTTTCCATAGCAGGAGCAGCAGCAGGTGCTGGGACAGGGGCAGAGGCTGGAGCCACCTTGGACTGTGAAGACAAGCAAACCAAGATTTTTTCTTTTAACTGGTTTTTTTTTTACAGCTTTCAAATAACTTTTTTCCTACTTTCAACAGCTCCTTCACTATATCTTACAATACACTATATCACTATATCTTACAATACTAGACAACACAGTATCAACAGTAGATCTTCAAATTTCTAGGTTCTACCATATCTCAAGATCTAAAATGGACACCTAACATCAAAAATATCATTAAAAAAGCACAACAATGTTCTATGCTACGCTACGCTACGCTACGCTACGCTATGCTATGCCTAAAAGAATTGGATCAGGCAAGAGACCCATTCCCATTGTAGGTATGTTTCAGATTCTGTGTTCCCTCATTCCCTCTGTAGGGAAAATATCCCATTAATAATATGAAATAAGAAAGATGGGGCTATGTAGGAAGAAAACAGAATACCTTTCTCAATTGGTCTCTTTCAAACATTAAAGTGGTGAGGGAATGTATTTAATAAATTAATATAGCTGCCCAATTTAAACAATTGTGATTTTGGGCAGTACAAATCAACCAACCTAGCAATTTCAGGTAGTCCTCAGCTTACGTCCAGTTGCTTAGCAATAATTTGAAGTTATGACAGACCCTGAAAAAGCTATGTACAACCCAGGTTTGAAATACCAATGGCCAGCCTCCCCCTGCAGTAACGTGATTACAATTTACAATATTTTTTTGCCAGAAACTGCTGTTTACTTTCAGTTTCTGGTAAAAAAAACACCCTATAGCAAACAATGGGTTCATTTAACAAGCACAGCATCCCCTTAATGACTGCCACAAAAGAGGTGGTACTATCAGGTGTGGTTACGTGATGATCGACTTAAGAACCAACACAACTTACAACTGAAATTTGAGCTCAACGACAATCATCAGTCGAGGACTATCTGTATATGATGGGGGAGAAAACACCAATACAGATAAACTAGAAAAATCAATAGGAATCCAAATTTCTATTATACTCATTCAGACGTAGAAGTTAAATCTACTTGGCCCCAATGCGTGACAGAAGAATTAGCAGCTAAATAAGGCCTTGAATGAAGAAACGTTCACTGGTGAACTCTGGACCCCAAATGATTTATCAGGTATTCTTATAAAACCTAAAAGAGGCGGATCGTGTTCTCCTACGTACCCTCTCTGCCGGAGGTTTGGCCAGAATGATGGGCGTCTTCTGCATCATTGTCCCCACTGGTTCATCCATCGGTTCCTACAATGAAATCAAGGTCAGACTTGAGGTGGATCCCTGCCTTCATGGCCATCCCAACCAAAGTGTAGAGACTTTTACCCGCCGGTCTCGATCGCGGTCTCGATCCCGGTCCCAGGGGCCATAGTCACGCTCTCGCCCTGGCCCAGACAGGCTTTGGTGACCCAGTTCCTTCTCTCGGTTCCAGCGACGGCGTCGTTCATACAACCCAGGTTGACTGTGCCCCGACTCCGACATGTGGCAATGGGATCTGGGAAGAGGACAAGAGAGTCCATCTAGGTTCTGAACGATCACATGAGTGAAGAAATGTATTATCTGTTCCAACGGTTCCAACTACCGGTTCTCTTCGCGCACGCACTTTGCATGCGATCGCCGCGTGCATGCTCACTTCACTCGCACATGCGCCAAACTTGCGCTCTGCGCAAGCGCGTTAGGTTTCTGGCCAGCTGAGGTGCGGCAATCCACTCTGCCGTGCCTATCAACTGGGTTAAAAACTAAGAAATAAAGGTAGGAATAAAGCAGGGGCGGGTGGGAGGGCCCAGCTCCCAGTCACAGAGAACTGGTTCGGTGATGTCACATCATCACCACTACTGTCTCGGCCGAACCGGGAGCAACCCACCACTGATCTGTCCTCAGAATGAAAAAGCATGACATTTAGGATGGAATAATGGAGAAACAACACCTGAAAGTATCCGGAGGCTTTGAGTATGAGGAGCAGAAGAAAATTTTAATCTTGGAAGCAAGATTAAAATCTGGGGTGTGGGCTAAAGATACACACCTCTGTTCACTATTCACTAAGGAAGGAATTGCTTGAGTCCTCAAAGAGGAACACGGGTAGTCCTTATTTAGTGACTGCCTTGTTTAGCAACCGTTCAGTTATGACTGGGATGAAAAAGCAACTTTGTGGCCAATACTCATATTTACGATCTTTGCAGGAAAACAAAGAAAAACGAAGTCAGATCAGAAGCAGTCACGGTTTCACTCAGTTCATAACCAAGTTTCCACTCCCAATTATGTCACTAAATCTGGGCTACTTTTTACATGGCATTCATGTATGTGAAGGTCAGACTTTTCCCTAGGCTTGTGTCCTCCAAAAATGTAAACCAGATTGGGGAAAACTGGGTGAGAATAGGAATAGGAATAGGAATAGGAATAGGGGTAGGGGTAGGGGTAGGGGTAGGGGTAGGGGTAGGGGTAGGGGTAGGGGTAGGGGTAGGGGTAGGGGTAGGGTAGGGTAGGGTAGGGTAGGGTAGAGTAGAGTAGAGTAGAGTAGAGTAGAGTAGAGAAGAGAAGAGAAGAGAAGAGAAGAGAAGAGAAGAGAAGAGAAGAGAAGAGAATAGAATAGAATAGAATAGAATAGAATAGAATAGAATAATTATTGGCCAAGTGAGATTAGACACACAAGGAATTTGTCTTGGTGCATATGCTCTCAGTGTACATAAAATAAAAGACACGTTAGCCATAAGTTCTAGATTTTAAAAATTTTTTGATGTCTTATTCTTCCTATTATATTGTATGTTTGACCCACAAGGGATGGAGGAAGAAATGCCATCTTTAAGGCAGTTTATAATTCTGAAATAAAATAATATGCTGCACAGAGAGAAAGAGAGAACATGCAATCTCCCCTACATTTTTGTTATTATAGGTTGTTGGAGGTTTTTTTTTTTACTGTTTTTGCTGGTTGTTCTTGGGTTATGTTGTTTAGCTTTGTGTTTTAATTGCGTTATGCTGCCCAATCTCCCATGCATGAGGTGGACAGCTATATAAATTCAATAATCTAAGTAGATATAAGTGACCTAAATAAGGCAGAACATATCGGGGAAGCAGAATGCAAGCAACCAATACTACTGAGCATGTGCAAAGTGCTACAGTTCTGATGAACCATCACAGATCATCCAAAGTTTGGGATTTAAAAAAAACACAATTTCTAGGGAGAGACGGGCCTATAATAATTGGCGGAGAGATACACTGCGGGTCAGATGTAGTTGCTAAGCAACCGCCCGTGGACGGATACGAGAGAAAGAAAGCAGCCGCCGGAACTATTTATCCTCTCGCGGAAGGATAACGCTGGCTTTTCTCAACGTTCGCGGAAGAATATTGGCGCACTGAACCAGGAACTACCTATTCTCAAGTCCCGCAAAGCAATACCCGAGCAGCGGAGTCTCGAAAGCCGATACGAACCTCGCTTATGGAAGAAGCACTCCGGCCCAGCGTCACGTAAAGTAGAAGGTAGCGTCAATGGGGGGGGGGAGGGAAAGCTCGTTGCGAGGCAGTTGGTATTAGCGATGTGCGGTCACGGAAGGAAGCAAAGAAAGATCCTCGTCGGCCACCGTTGTTTGAGCTACCGCGCAGGCGCAGGAGGTCATCACTCGTCCCGAGCGAGAGCACCGTTAGCTTTGACTTGGCGCATGCTCCCTCTCCACGTCAAACCTGTGTAGGTTTGGTTGGGTGGCCGTCAGCGTTGGGTTCGTCGCGGCAGTTTCGCGCGTACGCATGCGCCAAAAGCCTACAAAGTATGAGCCTAGAGCGGCTTTAGAGCGGGAGGGGCGTGTCTTGAACCGGAATCTATTGGGTGGATTGGAGACAGCCTTATTCCTACAGTCATAGCGCCATGTAGTGGTGGAGGTGGGAAATCAACGATAGCCTTGACTACCATCTCCCATTGATTTTGGGACACTAGCTGAGGACGATGGTATTTGTAGTGCAACAAAAAACGTCATCAGTTTTTCTGGCCGTTACACGCCTTAGAGGACTTCATGGTTATGAGTTACTAAAAGTCATGAAAAGAAGCAAAGTTTTGTAGCAAATATATATATTTGCGTAGTCCAGGCTCTCAAAATCTGGGCTGCAGAAATCAGGACGTGGCAGCAAAAAAGACGCGTGTAACTTTTGCACCTTAAAGCTCCCAGCCGGATTTTCGCGACTCTGATCCGTTAACCGTCTTCTGTTCCAAAGCATGCAATGCTTCTTTCCAAAGTGAAGCCCGTTGACTTCAGTGCCCTGCGGTGGAAGGGAAGGGAAGGGCAGGGCAGGGCAAGGGAGCGGTATCTTGCAATTGTAAAATCCAATGTATATATTCTACTATTGTGGAGATCTGTGTTTTTCAACCTTGGCCCCCTTTTTTTTTTAAAGTTGGGCGGATTTTCAACTCCTCTTAAGGTTTTTGGATCGGGAATTTGGGGAATGGAAGCCCCACCCGCCTGCCCGCCTCTCTTAAAAGTTGCCGAGATTGAGAAGCAACCGCTGTGGATAATAATAGCAGGTGATTTTTTGTAAAGATAGCGTACATTGAATAGAATAGATCTGGAAGGGACCTTGGAGGTCTTCTAGTCCAGCCCCCTGCTCAAGCAGACCTGGCAGGCCCTAACCCTTGCAAATGAACATCCTGCAGAATTTCGGTTTCGGGGAACAGGCTTGCATTGGTTAGTTATGGTAGTAGACAAATACCAAGCAAAGCCAGGGAAACTCCTTGGAAAACATTTGGGGGGTGGGGGTGTAGGTGGGGGTGAGAATCCCAGCCCAGCCTACCTTACAGGGCTATTACACGACAGACCAATTAGACCCAATAGAAACCAAAAACCCAAAAGATTAGAAGAATACGTTTTATCCATCCAAACCGATAATCTAACCCCCAACTCATATGAAGAAATAACAAAACTGCCTCAGAAGGAAAGAAATAATTGGGAACGAATCTCTCCAAGGCTCAAGGTTGACTCAGCCTTCCATCCTTTCTAAGGTAGGTGAAATGAGGACCCAGATTGTGGGGGCAATAAGCTGACTTTGTATAAATATACAAAAGTATGAAGGCTATTGCTTAACGCATTGTAAGCCGCCCTGAGTCTCTGGAGAAGGGCAGCATATAAATCAAATTAAAAAAAAAAAAGCAATGGAAAGGGAAATGAATAGTCTTAGAGAACCGAAGGTATATACCTCCCGCCGAAGTCCCAAATCACAAAACCCCCAATTGGAACCAAATGGATATTTAAAATCAAGAATTTAGATAAATGACAAAATATTGTACAAAGCTAGATTAGTGGCACGGGGTTTCGCCCAAAAATATCCCAAAGATTATACGGATACATATGACAGGAAGAGAGTAGGGAGAAGAAGGAGCTGCATGCTCAGATCTGAGTTTAGGGGAGCTACCTCCAAGAACAATGCCCCCAAATGCCCTTCAGCCAAAAAGGACCCCTGTGTCTGTTTGGAAATGGCAGCAACCAGTTCCAGGCACAAAAACCAGCTGGGTGACCTTGGGCCAGCCTCCCTTTCCCCTCCACCCTTAGAAGCAAGCAATAACAAAACCACTTCCGAAATCATGCAAAAAAACAAACAAAAAACCAAAAAACCCTGCAGGGACTTTTATCTTTATCTTTCATTAGATTTTAGATATTTATTAGATATAAATATCTATTCCAGAAGGGCTCAGGGCGGTGAGCAGCCATCAATAAAACAAATTTCATTTCATTTATTGGCTTTGTAAAACGATGCTATTAAGTAAAATGTGGACCTATAATAAAAAATTTAAAAACAGTTTAAAAAAAAACATATTAAATAGATTTGGCCCACTAATTAAAATCCCTCTATTTTTTAAGAACAGATAAACCATTAAAAGGATTAGGCGATACTTGTGATCTATCCATCCCTCCCTCCTTCCGAGCTTTTGGCTTATTCTGCAAAATTGCTGCAGCAGCAGCGAAAGGAAGAAAGGAAGGAAAGAAAGACTACAACCCCCGGCAACCTTTGCTCCTTCCCCGCATGCGCGCTCCGCTCCGTTCCCGGGCTGGAAGTGCAGCCGCCGCCGACGACGCTGCTGCTGCTGCCATTACGCTTCGGGGAGGGGAGGTGGTTGCGGGGAGCGCGCGCTCGCGCGTGCGCAGGGGAGGCCGGTGCAGGGGCTCCTCGGCGCCTGGGGGGGTGGAAGGGGAGGGGGGGGGGTCCTCTGGCCGGGATCCCCACCGAGCATCATGCAAGGCTGGCCGGGAGTTGCTGCTGCTGCTCGGCCTGCAGGATCGAAGTAGGAGGCAAGTTCGCAGCCCGCCGAGCCGCGCGCGATGCTTTCCCCTTGCAAGAGGGAGGGGAGGTCAGGCTGGGCTGCTGGGGAGGTGGGGGGGGGGGGGTTGGGAGAGGAGGCCTCATTTTGCAAAGGGGGGCGGGGTTGGGGTTGTGGGGGGGGGGGCTCTGAAGCATCCCAGCTCTGACCTCCTTTTCCTTCCTGGGGACTTTAGGATTGCAATGGGAGGGGGAAGCCTGGGAATGGTTGCATCTGGAGGGCGCCTGTTGGGGGGGGGGAGGAAAATCGGAAAGGCGGGGCTGTGTGCATTTAGGGGTCAGGATTGGGGGGGGGGTTCTGGTTTGTCTTATCAGGCCCGTGGTCGTGGCTGAAATGCATTGCAGGAGTGAAAAGGTGGGGCTGGGGGGGTGTCCAACCCAGGTATGCAAGCAATTAGAATAGAAAAAGAGAGTTGGAAGGGACCCTTGGAGGTCTTCTAGTCCAACCCCCTGCTTAGGCAGGAAACTCTACACCACTTCAGACAAATGGTTATCCAACATCTTCTTTAAAAACTTCCAGTGTTGGAGCATTCACAGCTTCTGGAGGCAAAGTTGTTCCACTGATTCATTGTTCTCACTGTCAGGAAATGTCTCCTTAGTTCTAGGTTGCTTCTCTCCTTGATTAGTTTCCACTCGTTGAATATAGAATAACAGAGTTGGAAGGGATCTTGGAGGTCTTCTAGTCCAACCCCCTGCTCAGGCAGGAAACCCTATAGCATTTCAGAGAAATGGTTATCCAACGTCTTCTTAAAAACTTCCAGTGTTGGAGCATTCACAACTTCTGGAGGCAAGCAGTTCCACTGATTAATTGTTCTAACTGTCAGGAAATTTCCCCTTAGTTCTAAGTTGCTTCTCTCCTTGATCGGTTTCCACCCGATGCTTCTTGTCCTGCCTTCAGGTGCTTTGGAGAATAGCTTGACTCCCTGACTGACTAGACACCTGACTAGGTGGCTCAGTGGCTAAGTCACTGAGCTTGTCGATCAGACAGGTCGGCAGTTTGGCGGTTCGAATCCCTAGTACAGGTCTCCTGCGTGAGCAGGGAGTTTGACTCAATCACCTCCAAGGTCCTTTCCAACTCTGTTACTGTTAAAAATTCTTTGTGGCAGCCCCTGAGATATTGGAACACTGCTGTCATATCTCCCTAGTCCTTCTTTTCATTAAACTAGATGTACCCAGTCTTTTTTTATAGGTGTGATTTCCCCCTACACGCACGCACAAACAGGGGAGGGGGTTTGCAGATAAGAGAGAGCTGCAGAATCCAAGAAAGGCCAGTTGCCTCCAGAACTGCATCCTAAGTAACTTTGGGGGGAGGAAGGGGAGGATCCATCGTAACTTTGAAGCGTCCCTGAAGCGACCTGTCGTTAACCGAGGACTACCTATGACATGGGCTCCTGGAGCCTTCAGTTGCCAAGGAAAAAGATCACACCGGAGGTTTCCTTTTCCTTTTTTTTCAGGACACGATGGATTTGGTGACGGGGATGGACGTTGGCGCTGAAATCGAAGTGACTGAAGATGGAGACCTGGATGAATTGCCTCTTCGTTTGGTAGGGAGCAGGCACCGTCGCTCTCTTTTCAGTTTGGAGTTTGGGGATACGCGAAGGGTTGTTTCAAGAAGCTCTCTGACCAGATGGTTCATGGAGTGCCATACAGGAAATTACTCTGACATCAGAATTTGTGGGAAGGGGGAATGCGGTCACCTAATATCCCTTTATATAGGGACGCAGTGGCTAAGACGCTGAGCTTGTCAATCGAAACGTCGGCAGTTCAGCGGTTTGAATCCCTAATGCCGGGTAACGGGGTGAGCTCCCGTTCCTTGTCCCAGCTTCTGCCAACCTAGCAGTTCGAAAGCACGTAAAAAAAATGCAAGTAGAAAAATAGGGACCACCTATGGTGGGAAGAGAACAGCGTTCCGTGCGCCTTTGGCGTTGAGTCATGCCGGCCACATGACCACGGAGACGTCTTCGGACAGCACTGGCTCTTCGGCTTTGAAACGGAGATGAGCACCGCCCCCTAGAGTCAGGAACGACTAGCACATATGTGCGAGGGGAACCTTTACCTTTATCTAATATCTCTTTTGCAGTCTCCGGAAAACCTCTCCTAGTTTGGGGACCTTCTTTTGGTTTCCTTGTTTTTGGGTTGTCGGAGGAGATGATAGTACAAAAAAGGTGCTAATTTCTCCCCTTAAAACTCCTCAACCCTTTAGTGGTGAATTTTGCCAGAAGCTCCAAGGCTGGTGTCTGTATGCCATCGTTTGGTGCAAAAGATCATGTTAAGGCCCTCATCAGCATGGTTTGTGGTCAGGAATAATAATAATAATAATAATAATAATAATAATAATAATAATAATAATAATAATAATAATAGTAGTAGTAGTAGTAGTAGTAGTAGTAGTAGTACCGGGACTTGCAAATTGAAGTTGAGCGACTGTGGAAAAAGAAATCGTGTGTTGTCCCGATTGTAACTGGAGCCCTTGGAGCAATACCCAAAGGGCTACCTCGCTATTTAGAAATTCTAAATTTGCCGGACTTGAACATTTTGACTCTACAAAAAACCACCTTACTCGGAACAGCTTACATCCTCCGACGATACCTTAACAGTTCCTAGGTCCTTGGTTAGGATTCGAGCTGCTGAGCTATTAACCAGCCTCAAAGGCTGTGAATCTCACCAAAGATTAACCAATAATAATAATAATAATAATAATATACTATCATAATCCAAACTTTTGAAGAGGGGTTTAATACGTGCATCTGGAGTAGAGAAGGTAATTATCTTGACCTTGGATGCAAGTGTGACATGCTCTGCCTGTCTCTGGGGTTGGGTGGACAAACTGCGGCCCCTAATTTTGGCCATCTTTGGAGCCTTCACTAACTACCGCAGTTGCCGAAAACTGGAGTTCCCATTTTCTGCCATCTGGAGGTGCAGAACAGAGAAGAAAAAAAAAAGCTATACTCCAAGTCCTATAAATTGACATTTTAAAAACTGCTTCTTAAACCCCAGCTAGGTCAATATACGAGGCTGGACTAAATAACCTGTAAGGTCCTTTTTAGTTTATACGTCCTGTGATTTCTTTCCACCACCAGGAAAACGTCCAGAATTGCCTCTGCTTGGAATCCGTGGACATCTCCAGCAGCGATGACGATGGAGAATCCCATCTGACCTTCTTCTTGCCCGTCAGACGTCCCCCGCGCCCCGCCCAGCGCCGTTCAGTCCACCGCCCCAGCACTGCGTCGAAACTGTCCGCTCCTGAAAAATGGATCCCTCCCTTGTTCTCTTGCCCTTTGCGCCCCGGAGGTCCGCCCCCTCCCGGAATACCAGCCTTCGGTGCCTACCAGTGCCAGAAGTGCCTGCAGGTCTTCATGGAGGAATGGCACTACACCCAGCACCTCCAGGACCATGCTCAGGAGGAGGAGCAGCAGCTGGCCCAACTGCACGCAGCTCAGAATCCCACCCGTCCCCCATCTCCACCCCGCAAACTCCGCTGCTTGGAGTGCGGCAAGCGGTTCCTGCGCCCGGAGCAATTTGCACGGCACACCAAGTGGCACCTGAAGCTGGTGCGCCTGGGCATCAAAATCCATCACAGGAAGGTAAGTCGACGCTCTTCCCAAGTTTCGTATGTTTACAAGACTCTTGGCGGCACCAGGAACCCCCTAGAAGGAAAAGAAGTCTCTGACCTCCCGGTTGTGCAGGAGATTCTCAGCCAGCCAGCCAGCCTGCAGGTCCCCAGGCCTCAAAGGACGGGCAAGCGGAAAGCCGTCAAGCACCAGAAGAGGAGGAGCGCTGAGGCGTGGCAGCCTCAGGAGCTGCTCAGCTCCACCCAAGCCGGGAACTCCATGGCCGTCCTGGATGGGGCCACCGGGATCAACCTTCTGCAGCCTTGGCAGAAGCAGGAAGGAGTCCTGGAAGGCCAGGTAGCTGGGGGTCTCTTCCAACCGGCGGTCATGAGTGCTGAAAACCAGATCATCATTCTGGACGGCGACGAGGCAGAGGCTGTGCCTGTCGCCGCCGAGCGGCATTACGCCGAGCTGCAGGCCACCGTGTTTGACAGCCAGGGGACCACCAACACGGTGCAGCCGGTGTTCCTAAGAACCGAGGAACAGACGGCCATCCTAGATCCTCCAGTTAGCATCAATCCCCTGCAGGCTGGCGGAGACAAGGACCAGGTGGCCGTCGGCCCCGAGTGGGTCAGCCAGAACCCTTGCACCGTTTACCGGACGGTGCTTCTGCAAGCGGACGATCAGGCGGCTGTCGTGGATGGCCAAACGGAACCCGGTCCTTTCCAGCAAGTGATCATCAAGACCTCTGAAGTCTCTCCCACGCTCTACCTGGATCCTCAGATGTCTTCGCTGGACCCAGCTGCCTTCCATTTGGTCCCCGAGCCTCAATACGTCACCTTCCCTTACGGGAATTCCCTGCCTCTGGACCACAGCGAGGCCACAGATGAAGGAGAAAAGGCCTGGGAGTCGCAGGAAGCCAGCTTCTGCTTGCCCAATTTGTACCAGGCAAGCAAGCAGCAGCAGCCCCCTCCCACCGTGACCACCAGTCCCAGAAGTCCGGTGGTGATGCGGCTGCTGCCTTGCCCTACAGGGGACCATCCTGAGGTCTTGGACTTAGAGTACGACACGGGGGGTGGCATTCCAGTGGCTTCGGAGCCTTGGGACGTCAACTTGCATGCCGGGCAAGACACTCCCAGTCCAACCCAGGCAGCCGAAGATGGCTTCATTGTGGTGGAGATGGAGAGCGAGTCGGGCCAGCAAGGCCTGGTGGTGGGCGAGCACCATGACCGCCCCCGGCAACGGACCTTCCGGCGAGCCAGAAAGCCGCCCCTTCGCAACGGCAGCATCTGGCGCTTTAAGTGCCCCGACTGCGGGGTCTGCTACAGCCAGCACTCCCAGCTGCGCTCCCACCAGAAGGGGCGGAAACGC
The DNA here is from genome assembly GCF_059756535.1 of Pantherophis guttatus. NCBI lineage: Eukaryota > Metazoa > Chordata > Lepidosauria > Squamata > Colubridae > Pantherophis > Pantherophis guttatus. The sequence goes on from NC_142072.1 coordinate 6,748,009, forward strand.
CGAGGAAGGAGCTTCCTGTGCGAATGTGGATCTCCCTTCCGGGGCCTGCTCCACCTGCTGCGCCACCAGCTCCGGCACCTGGAGGAAGCCCTCTTCATTTGCTCAACCTGCGGGAAGTCGCTCCGAGGACACACCGGTTTGCAAAGGCACAACTCCTGCCAACCCGGCTCGGCTCGTTTCAGCTGCCCTTGTGGCGTCAACTTCCGACGTTTGTCCCGTTACCTCTGGCATCATGTCAGGAGCCAGCGGCCCGGCTTGCGAGTGTACACCCTCGCAGGTTTCCTCTCCTCCACCTGAGCTGGGTGGGCAGGTGGGGCCGGCTGAAGGGCAGGAGGGGGGGAGCGTTTGGAGGAGGGGATTGGTCGGGGCCCATTCGCTGATTGTTGCTGTCTGCTGTTTGTTTAGTTTCCCCCAATGTAATTAATATAAAGATGGTAATTAAAGAGCTGAGATCCTGATCCCCTAATGTGTTGCTTACCTGTGTGGAGGGGCAGAGGGGGGCATTGGGAAGGAGGGACCTTCTAACCATTTTACCAGGAATTAAATTGCATTGGGACGTGGTGGCTCAGTGGCTAAGACGCTGAGCTTGTCGATCGAAAGGTTGGCAGTTCAGTGGTTCGAATCCCTAGTGCCGCGTGATGGGTTACTTGTCCCAGCTTCTGCCAACCTAGCAGTTCGAAAGCACGTAAAAAATGCAAGTAGAAAAATAGGCACCACCTTTGGCGTTTAGTCATGCCGGCCACATGTCTTCGGACAGTGCTGGCTCTTCAGCTTTGAAACGGAGATGAGCACCGCCCCCTAGAGTCGGGAACAACTAGCACATATGTAGGAGGGGAACCTTTACCTTTACCTTTACCTAAACTACGTTGGTTGGGGGTGATGGCATTCTTCCTGAGGGGGTACAATATTTACCAGACCCAATTTATCGACCATAGTTGTATGCAGGGAATTCTCGCTCAACGTCCACAATTGGAACCGGCAACTCTGCTGCTAACTTCGACCTCACGTGACCGCAACACGACTTTTATGATCTTGGTTCTGTCACGGTTGCTAAGCAAATCACCTGCGGTCAGTAAGCAAAGCATCCCCTGACCACAGCCTGTGATTTTACTGCAGTCGTTGGCCTGGACTTGGTTGGAAGTGAGCTGGGAAGCATGCACATACACGTGGTGATCACATGACCACAGGACACTGCCGCGGTCATAAGCCTCTGGACCGGCCTTAGAGTTGCTTTCTCAGCGACATAACTTTGGTTGCTAAGCAGGGCAGTCACTAAGGGAGGTCTACCTGTATGCTGTTTTTTTACGCAAGTGTAAAACCATTACAAATTCTGTGGGGAAGACCCTTTTTCTTGTGATAAGAGAACAGGAACTCTCTTGGCTTCCTTTTCTGACAGCCTTCGACAGCCTTCCGATCCCCGACATCCTTCATTCAGTGGGTCGCAGATGGGAGAGAAGATGGAAGGTCTGATCTGCATGTTTTGTAACCTACCCTTCCTTCCCTTCCTCCAACAGCTAAGGCCATGATGGTGAACCTATGGCACGCATGCCACAGGTGGCACGCAGAGCCATATCGGTGGGCACACGAGCATTGCCCTAGCTCAGTTCCAGCACGCACATCTGATTTTTGGGCCTTCCAGGCCCACTGGAAGTTGGCAAATGGGCCTTTTCTGGCCTCCAGAGGGGTGGGGAAGCCTGTTTTCGCTCTCCCCAGGCTCCAAGAAAGCTTCTGGAGCCTGGGGAGGTTGAAAAATGGGCCTACCGGGTCCACTGTGCCATTGCGTGCCAAAAGTGGGGGGAGTGTGCATGGGGCGCATTGAATTATGGGTATGGGCACACGCGCACGTGACCCCTCCCTCGGGTGGGTTCTAAATTTTTTTACTACCGGTTCTGTGGACGTGGCTTATTTTGTGGGTGTGGCTTGGAGGTCATGTGACTAGGTGGGCGTGGCTAGCTGGTCAGAGTCATTTCTGGAAGGTCCTCGCACTTACGACCAGTCCTCGCACTTACGACCCAACTCATTTGTTTGCTTTTAACACTGATCAGCTGTAGGGCGGCCCTTTGAAGCCCCGCGGCAAGAGTTTAAACAGTTTTTTTCCTTCTAGTCATCAGCTGGGACTCAGGAGGCAGCAATAGATTGGGGGTGGGACCAAATAAAAGGTAAGAATAACGTGGGGGGGGAGAACCGATTCGGTGACGTCATATCGCCACCGCTACCGGCTCAGCCAAACCGGACCAAACCGGGAGGAACCCACCACTGCCCTCCCTGCTCCCCCCACTTTTGGCACGCGACGGCAAAAAGATTAGCCATCCCTGAGCTAAGCTAATCTCTTCCACATTCCCCCTTTTCTTTTTAATGTTTCTCTTCTAACTTTCCTTCCGGACTTCTGCCCTTCCCTAAATGAAATTAGGCCAAGGGCTACAGGTCACCCACGCTAATTAAAAGAGGACAATTTACAAAATGGCCTCCGTCACACACATACCCCCTTCCCCTCTCTTCAAACAAGCTGCGTCTTTTCGGTTGTGAGTACTTCCTCCACCTTCAGAGTCAATGTCCCGATGGACTCACAGAAACTTCATCTGATTTAGCGATCTCTTGATAGGTATAGAGTGTAAATTCCAGGTGGCATTTTGCACTTGGCACATCTGGAGAACACGATATGGGAGATAGCAGATAATTTATCTTTGTTATTGGAACAAAGGCCTTTTTTCCTGCCTCTAATTAAGTGCAGGACTTTGGAAGCAGAGCTGTTCTCGTTAATGTCTCATAACAGCAATGGCACTTAGACTTACCCGTGTTTCCCCGAAAATAAAGACCCTGTTTTATATTTTTTTGAACCCCGAAATAAGCGCTTGGGCTTATTTTCGGGGAGGTTTTATTATTTTGGGGTGTGTGGATGGGGCTCCTCTTGCCATCGTACCTGATTTCCAGCTCTGCGTTTAAATATTTTCAGAGGGAGGCTTATTTTAGCGCATGCACTCAAAAGCTCAATTGGACTTATTATCAGGGGATGTCTTATTTTCGGGGAAACAGGATATATATCACTTGGTACTGCTTTACAACCCTCTCTGAGCAGTTTACAGAGCCGCCATATTGCCCCCAACAATCTGGGTCCTCGTTTTACCGACCTCGGAAGGATGGAAGGCTGAGTCAACCTTGAGCCGGTCAGGATCGAACTGCTGGTAGCGACCAGAGTTAGCCTGCAATACTGCATTCTAACCACTGCGCCACCACGGCTCTTAAAGTTGTGGATACAATCACAAGACAGGCATTTCGGACAAAATACCTTGGACGATGAGCTAAATACAGGCGAAGTTTGCATGGCAACTGCTGTAATGCGCAAAAGAGCCATCCAAGGTGAAAAGCTAAATCAAGTTTGGCGTGTTGGTACCCTTAAAACTGAGATCTCGTAATCTCAATCTGGGGTTTTAAGTGGAGTTCAGCATGGAAACTTAAGGAATTGCTTGCTTGCAAAGCATCTGTCCCTAACATTTCGCTGAATATGGTTCTTTAGCTTGGTTCAGATCATTACTGGATGTTCCTTCCTTTTGCTGGACGTTTAATATACAGTACAGGTAGAGTGACCAGTTGCTTTCACGACCATTCAAAGTTACAATGGACCCCCTTCCCCCTAAAAGCTACTTAAGACACAGTTACAAAGTTCCAACAGTGGCGCGCACACGCCCCCTAGTGGTCACATGGCTTCATTCCGCGCTCTTGACAGCTGCCTCACCTTTACGTTAAGTTGCAGCATTCTGTGTTCACGTGACACAATTTTGTAATAACACTTAGGCTTATATACCACTTTGTAGTGCTTTGCAGCTTCCTCTAACTGGTTTACAGCCTATCCCACCCCCCACCCAACAATCTGGGTCCTCATTTTACCAACCTCAGAAGGATGGCTTGAGCCGGTCAGGATCGAACTGCTGACAGCGAGTAGAGTTAGCTTGCAATACTGCATTCTAACCACTGCGCCACCACAGCGGCTCTTAAGTTGTGGGCACAGTCAACGACACAAGCATTTCGGACAAAATAACCTTGAGTCAGCATACCACTTCCAACAATCTGGGTCCTCGCTTTACCGACCTCAGAAGGATGGAAAGCTGAGTCCAATCTTGAGCCTGTGAGAATCGAACTGCTGGCAGTCGGCAGAATTTAGCCTGCAATACTGCATTCTAACCACTGTGTCACCCTGGCTCTTTACATCAGTTTTTGCTGGAATCCAGTCTTTCGCGGGTTTCCAGCACAGAATTAGTGGCCATAAGAATGCATTGATTTGCTTAATGACTAGGGGGTTTTGCTCAACCACCACCACTAAAAAGGTGGTAAAATTGGGTTGGTCATGTGGGTGAACTGACTTATGACAGGTCTTCAGCAATTTCCCATCGAACAGTGCCCACCGCAATTCATTGACTTGCTTAATGAGTATGGCATTTGCTGAACAACTATGGGGAAAAAAATGTCATAAAATTGGATTGGTTGTGTGGATGTCTTGACTTAATGATCATCATGACTTAAATTCCAGGCTGCATTACGGTCATAAATTGAGGACTACTCGTCAACCAACCCAAACACCACTGTCGAGAACAAACTTCTTTGGGTAGCGTGCCTTGTGATTGTGTTAATAATTCAACGTTTGACCGTGGAAACCCCTGATCCCAAGTTTTGCCGTTCACACTAAGGCCGAATCCCGTCTTCCTGTTGGAGATGCTTTAATTTAGATCCTTGCACCAAATGCGCGATCGGAACTCAATCCGATCAAGTCGTATGATTTCTTAAATAGCGTCGAGAATTTCACACAGATAATAATAAAAATACAAACGAAACCCTCTCCCTGTGAACAGGGCAAGCGTCCCGGCCCTGTCGGGCGGCTTGTCGCTCAAGCTCAAGTCGCCAAAACCGGGTGGCAAGCTGTCAAAATTAAACGGAATGACGTCTTCCGTCCTCGAGAAGTTCTGGGCAGTAGCTGGCCAACTGCTTCCTGCAGATCTGATTCCTGCTACGTCTGGAAAGGTTTCTGCCCAAGACCAAAGGCAGAACCTTTGCATTCCACAGCGCTGAGATTTTTTTTTTCTCTTCCGTTTCAAGTACGTTTCTGGCTGTTTTCCTATCCCGTAAGTGGTTTCCATCCCTTTCCTCCCACGGTTCGTTTTTTATCTTCAGCAACGAGAGGATACCAGGATATGGTTTCCATCCAGAAGAAAACCTCCCAACCCACCTCCCCGGCCAAGGCACATGTCTCTGCAGATACATTTACCGACACAATAAGTTTCCTCAACTGCAAACCAGGTTTTTATACTAGCCTTGTGGCCGGCCGGCCATTCTAAAGAAAGTTATAAGGCTCGTCGTGTCTTGAAGGTACCACGAGATGGCGCTGTAGTGACAGTTATTTTCTTCTCCGTGTACTGCTTTGGCTTACGGAATCCATTAAAAAAAAAAAAGGCAGTCGGTGTTCTAAAAGTTCATATCTTGAGCCAGGAGTGAGAAAATGAGAGCTCAAAATCCTCTTGGTGGCCACCTGAGATGATAGGGGGGGAAAAAAGTCGAAAGAGGGATGACATGTTAATTCTGTGCTCAGACAGCTCCAATAAATATCAACCTAAATGCCCATTTTATCTACTTGCACCAGACCTAACAGACTGAACACGGGTATTGTTTATTTTAAAAAAATCAAATCCTTATTTTATTTTATTTTTTTAAAAAAATTATATCCCAGTTTTATTATTTTTTATAAATAACCCAAGTTGGTGAACATTCCTAGTAATCCTCCTTCCTATTTACCCACCACTACAATTTTGTGAGGTGGGTTAGGCTGGGAGAAAATGACTGGCTCAAAGTCACCCAAGCCAGCTTTCACCTAAAATAGGGACTAGAACTCACGGTCTCATGGTGATTGGCCCAAAGTCACCCAGTCAGTTTTCATGCTTAAGGTGGGACTAGAACTCACAGCCTCCTGGTTTCTAGCCTGGTGCCTTAACTACTAAACCAGGGTGGAATACAGCAGGTATTCTTAAAAAAAAACAAAACTTTACATTTTAGATGCACGGATTTGGCATTCAAAGTAAAATTACCTGAACCATCCACCTGAACCCATTAATTTTGGGTTTCTGAGGGCAGAACCAAGAGAAGGCTATTCTAGCTAAATTAGAACTGCGACCCCTTCTAAAATACCGCATAGTGTCGGGCTTCTCAGATGATCCAAAAACTGTGGCCTGATGAGCTAATCCTGTTTTTATTGTCAAGCTACATTAACAGAACCTTGCAAGTTCAAGTAGCCACCAATCTCTTTGACTGCCCGATTATTTTTAATTTACTTTCTCTGCCTGTTATGTAACTGTGGGCCAAGACTCCTCTTATCTGATCGTTCCCTAGGCAGCATCTCGTCCCTCCCCTTCCTGCCTCTCAGGGTCGTTCCCACATTACACTTGGTGAAAGATTTTCACTTTCTTTGGCCTTTCCTTGAACCCACATTCCATAACCTTCCCTGTTTTTAGCCCTGTCATTTCGTGCATTTACTTTTTGCAAACGGAAAAGATCGTCCCCCCCCCCCAAAAAAGACCCACCAGTTCTAGTCCACAGAGGCCCAACCTTACCTGGCAGTCCTTGACCATCAATGCACCTGCTGTTCCTCCTGTTGCTTGGACTGCACAAGGGCAGAAAGCAATCTGGTCATCTCATCCAGTTTCCCCTCAAGGGACATGATCTGTTTTTCCAGCTCCTGGTGAGAGATACTAAGGCTGGATCTGAGGTCGCACATGATCATTTGCATCTGGAAGGAGGAGAAGACAGAAATCATGCTGGTGGGGCCAGGTTTGGCGTGTCTCTGGAGGTCTCCTGACTCCTTGAAGACAGGAGTCAGAAGTACAAGTCTCCTCAAGTTGAACTCCTGGTGACTTCGTGGACAACATCCGCCCAGCTGTCTTTTTGGGAGGGTCCTTTAGCTTCCCATGCTAACCTAGAGCAAGGGTGTCAAACTCAAGTCCCGGGGGCAGGATCCGGCCCATGAGGTCCTTAGATCTGGCCCACTGGACTGCTCTGGAAACATCAAAGGACAGCAGCGGTGCCTCTGCTGGCAAAAACGGAGCTCGGGAAGGCTGCATGCGGCCCTCCCAAACTCTGTTTTCACTGGCAGAGCGTTGCAGGAGACCGGGGTGGCTGAAAACGGAGCTCGGGAGCCCGTTTTCACTGGCAGAGCGGCCAGGCCACCACAGGTGCCCCTCAAGAGGTGGGATTCACTTACCTTCCCTACCGGTTCACAAATGTGAGTGCACGCACCACCTTCCACACATGCTCTGCTCATGCACGTGCCATCCACGCATGCGCACAGCCTCCAAAACATGGCTAAATAGAACAGCATTACATCCAGGCAGGTGGGCGGAGCTTACTGCAGTTGGTGCTACCAGTTTGCTTGAACCGGACAGAACCGGCTGAATCCCACCACTGGTGCCCCTGACACGAGTGATGTCAAGATGGACACACCCATCCCAGTCCTCCGAGGATGGACTCAAATGAAATTGAGCCCTCAATGAAATCGAGTTTGACACCCCTGACCTAGAGTGTGGCGGTCACCCATCCTGCCTAACCTCTGACCCCAAACAAGGTCAGCTAACAAATACAACCTACAAGCAGAAAAATCTATTCCATCTCCGCTAAAGATAGTGATGGAGAAGTGATAGTTTTCCAGACGAGGCTGATTCCCGGGACCCTTCGCCCTTGATTGCCCTGTCTGGGTTGCTGGAAATTGTAGTTCAGGCACCCACGTGTAGAAGAATCAGGCCTTCTTTTAAACCCGGGCAAGGGCTCTCCTGTCATGGGCTGGCTAGAAAACCCACCTTAGAAATATCCACCATGGTATTCACTTGATCTCGGATCTTGCGGTGTTTCATTCTCACATGGCGAAATCTGCAACAAAGAAAGAGTTAGTCCCTGAGCAACATGATTAGGGGACTGGAGGCTAATATAAAAGAACAGCTGCAGGAATTGGGTATGTCTAGTTCAATGAAAAGAAGGACTAGGGGAGACATGATAGCAGTCTTCCACTATCTAAGGATGAGAGGGTAAACCTATTCTCCAAAGCTCCTGAAGGCAAAAGATGGCTGGCTGGGGAATTCTGGGAGTTGAAGTTCACAAGTCTTAAAAGTTGCCAAGGTTGGACAACCCTCTTCTATAACAGGGGTGTCAAACTCAAGGCCCGCGGGCCGGATCTGGATCCGCGATGTGGTTTGATCCGGCCCGCAAGGCTGTCCTGGAAAATTAAAGGGGCTGGCCCACATTGTTTTATCCCGGCCCACCCCATCCTGGTGGGCGCGCAGATGCGTGCACCGGTGGTGGGTTTCAAATTTTTTTACTACCGGTTCTGTGGGCGTGGCTTGGTGGGCGTGTCATGGCTTGGTGGGCATGGCAGGGGAAGGATACTGTAAAATCCCCACTTCCTCCCAATCAGCTGGGACTTGGGAGGCAGAGAATAGATGGGGGTGGGGCAGTAGTGGGTTCCTCCTGGTTTGATCCGGTTCGGCTGAGCCGGTAACTGTGACAATATGACATCACTGAACCGGTTCCCTCCCACCCCCCCACGTTATTCTTACCTTTTATTTGGTCCCACCCCCAATCTGTTGCTACCTCCTGAGTCCCAGCTGATGACTAGAGGGAAAAAAACTTGTTTAAACTCTTGCTGCTGGGCTTCAAAGGGCCGTCCTACAGCTGATCAGTGTTAAAAGCAAACAAATGAGTCAGGTCGTAAGTGCGAGGACCTTCCAGAAATGACTGACCAGCTAGCCACGCCCACCTAGTCACATGACCTCCAAGCCACATCCACAAAATAAGCCACGCCCACAAAACCGGTAGTAAAAAAATTTAGAACCCACCCCTGGGGTGGGGCCAGTCAGAATTTTTACTACCAGTTCTCCAAGCTACTCAAAATTTCCGCTACCGCTTCTCCAGAACCTGTCAGAACCTGCTGGATTTCACCCAGGGTAAGAACTTACATGTGAATGGCTGCCAGCAGCCGCCGGTGGTGTTTGCGTGTTCTTAGCCCATCCTTCCTCTTGGTGTGCTTGTGCAATAACCAGGCTTCTTGTAGTACATTGGCAGCTGAGCATTTCATCTGGAGGCACATGCAAATTTGGTCAAGAAAGAGATTTTATCTTTGAGACAACCACTGTTTCTCACCCTAACCTGAGACTTGAGTTATGTTTGCAAGACATAAACTTTACTGTGCCGCAGTAGGGTAAATTAGCTCATCTGGACATCAAAGGTTGGTGATCTGTGGCCCTTCCAGATGTTGCTAGACTCTTGACTCTCAACATTCCCAACTAAGTGCAGGCAATGATAAAAGATGCTGGGAGTTAGAGCTAAACATCAGAAGTGCCATAGATGGCTTGCTTCTGCCTCGCACTCTTTGGGAACAGCAGCTGTTTGTGGCTTAGAGGGGGAAGAGGAGAAGGAGGAGAAGGAAGAGAGGGAGGAGGAGGAGGAGGAGAGAAGGAGGAGAAGGAAGAGAGGGAGGGGGAGGAGAAGAAAAGAAGGAAGAAGAAAAGAAGAAGAAGAAGAAGAAGCAGCAGCAGCAGCAGCAGCAGCAGCAACAACAACAACAACAACAACAACAACAACCCCTGGTGGTGCAGTGATTACAATGCAGTATTCCAGGCAAATTCTATTCACTACCAGGAGTTCGATCCTGACCAGCTCAAGGTTGACTCAGCCTTCCATCCTTCTGAGGTTGGTAAAATAAGGACCCAAATTGTTGGCGGCAATATGTTGACACCGTAACACACCCCGAGAGCACTGTAAAGCACTAAGGGGTGGTCTAAGTCTAAATGCTATTGCTATCACAAAGAAGAAGTCGCCAGCGGGATAATGGCATGAAACTCATCCCAACTTGATGGTAAAACCATGCCTCTGATGAAGCTACCAGTGTCTGCGGCACTATTCATTCTACATGTCCTTCAGAAATTCAAAAGAAGAATCAGTGTGCAAGGATGTTCACAGACCAGTTTCTCCCCGCCCATCCCCCCAAAAAATGGTCCCTATCTTATCTCCTGATTTACATCCGGGAGAAAATGACTGTATTTTTTAATCAGCGATACATAGCAGTGATTAGCCTGCTACCAATCATGTTACTAACCAGTGGTGAGTTTCAAATTTTTTTACTACCAGTTCTGTGGGCGTGGCTTGGTGGGCGTGACATGGCTTGGTGGGCGTGGCAGGGGAAGGATACTGTAAAATCTCCATTCCCTCCCCACTCCAGCGAAAGGTTACTGCAAAATCCCCATTTCTTCCCAATCAGCTGGGACTCAGGAGACAGAGAATAGATGGGGGTGAGGCCAGTCAGAATTTTTACTACCGGTTCTCCAAACTACTCAAAATTTCCACTATCGGTTCTCCAGAACTGGTCAGAATCTGCTGAAACCCACCTCTGTTACTAACCCTCCCTAAAACCGAGTAGAGAATTTGGCAATGCTTTTTTTTTTTTTTTTTAAATCCTTTTTTTCCAGGGTGTGGGAGAATGTGGCTTAATAATTGCAACCTTAGTAAAGAAAGTGACAAAACAAATCAGCCTTTGATGCGCTGATCAGAGCGTTGTGATGCCAAGAGGAAGCCACAGAAGGTGGGAGTGGGGAGGCACAATCTATCACAATTTGCACATATGTTTGAGAACACACCCTGTGCTACAAGGCAGGGTGCCCAGCAAAACCAATGTTATTTATCGTGGAGCAAGGGTGGATAATCCTTTTACTGTTAAAAAGCTATATTTCCCCCAAGAGAAATCTGCCAGATAGCACATCCAATGGTGAGATGTCAAGAGAAAATAGTCCTCTTTTTTTTCCCCCCTACTTCTTCTCATATTCACATTTCTTTTTTGCCAGCCCCTCCATGTGGTTTCTGGACTCATAGCTGATTCTTACTAGGGACCCAACTTCATCCCTTTCAAAATAACTTTTGAAATGAAGCCCAGGGCCATAAACTGCCCACTCATCTCACAGGGGTTCTTCACCACTGGATCTACAGCTTATGATCCTGGCCATGACAATTAGCAAATAGAATAGACTAGAAAAGAATTCCCCTGTGCCATCACTCTGCCGAACACCTAATTCCCACAGCACTGCCCCATTTCTCCTCTTTTCTCATCCTCTCATCTTTCCTGTTGTCTTCACCTTTAGAATAGAATTAGAATTAGAATTAGAATAGAACAGAACAGAACAGAACAGAACAGAATAGAATAATGGAAGGGACTTTGAGGTCTTCTAGTCCAACCCCCTGCTTAGGCAGGAAACCCTACACCACTTCAGACAAATGGTTATCCAACATCTTAAAAACTTCCAGTGTTGGACCATTCACAACTTCTGCAGGCAAGCTGTTCCACTTATTAATTGTTCTCACTGTCAGGAAATTTCTCCTTAGTTCTAGTTTGCTTCTCTCCTTGATTAGTTTCCACCCATCGCTTCTTGTCCTACACTCGGGTGCTTTGGAGAATAACTTGACTCCCACTTTGTGGCAGAGTTCATGAAGGCTGATCTCACACACAGCCTTAAGTAAGTAATTTTTGATGAAGAAGTGAATGATTTGGAAAAATATGGACGCACAACCCAACCCATCCCAACCCAAATGTCAGATTTGATAACTACCATCCTTGGGAGGGAGTAACAAAACAAATTAACTCGACTTCCCTAAATTTCTGCCTTCCTGAGATATTATAGCGTGGCTCCATTGTGCAAATTCGGAGAAGGAATTAATTCCATTTCCAAGTTCAACATGTTGCATGAACTTTTATTCCACATAAAGATAGGGTAGAATCGTTCAGAGTTGTTCCAGAAGATAGGACAAGAAACAAAGGCATTTTAAATTACAAAGAAATATTATCTTGGCTGAACTTCAGGAAAAATGTCCTAATGGTAGGACCTGCTCAACAATAGAATAATTTGTTTTGGGAGTTACAAATACAGATTAACAGAGTTGGAAGGGACCTTACAGGTCCTGTTCAAACAGGAAACCCTACATCTGCCTCTACCTAGGATTGAACTCAGAGTTCATGATGAAATGCTCCCGGTTCAGACCGGATCGGGCAATCTGGTAGCAATCGTGGCGGGTGGTTCGGTGATCCGGTAGCGATGGTGGAGCAAAGCTCCGCCCACCCACCCGAGTGTCATTACTTCCTGGTTTTAACCAGGTCTCCGTGCGCGAGCAAAGAGAGAGAGAGCGCGTGCACTTCCAAACTGGTAAGGAAGGTAAGTAGATTTCACCCCTGTCATGGACTCTCCTTCACTGAAGGAGTTTAAATAGAGGGGGGTGTCATCTGTCAGAGACACCGTAGTTGTGGCTTCTTGCAACATCTTGCAGTGTCGGAGTTGACGATCTCCACAGTATGACGATTTTACAAGCACGCAAACTAAACAGACCTGCTAGTCAAGTCTAATCTTTATTTTGATCATAGACCAGCCAAAGATACGATCAGGAAGAATTACAGTCATTTCAAAAATAACTTTGTTTATGAGAGATTTAAAAATACCAATAAACTAGAATTGCTAACATAATAAGATCAGCACGGGTTGCACAGAAATCAAAACACAAGATCTTGCGATGCAAGAACGGTTGGTGAAGATGACGGAGTTAACAGAGTTGGCAGAAGTAATGTGTTTGCTTAAGAGAAAGATTGGTGTCTGTATTTATTAACGCCTGGAAACCCCTGATGGACTTTCTGCAGAAAAAAATAATGATAAAATGAACTTGTGGTTTCTGAATTTCATGACTAGAAAGGGTAGATTACAGAAAGAAGGAAACTACGGCATCATTTTAAAGGGAGCAGATAAAATATAAGTGTGTGTAGATATATATATATATACACAGGCTGCTGGCACAACACCACACCAGCCTCCTTGCTGTCAGAATCAGCTACCAGCTGCACAGGCCACTGACGGACCACAACAGAAGTCCGTTTTCACTGGCAGAAAACTTGGGCCACCACAGGCGCCCCCAACACGAGTGACATCATGCTGGCCACACCCACCATGGCCACATCCACACCCCAGTCCCCTGAGGTCAAACACAACCCTGATGCGGCCCTCAATGAAACCGAGTTTGACACCCCTGCTATAGTCACTTCGGGCTCCAGTTGCTGAGACACCGTTCCTAAAGCTAATTTCTTCACCCTTCTGGAATTCCAGCCAGCAAAGGGTTTCTCTTACCTCTTTGGCACACTGGATATCCATCATGAAATTATGAACGTGTTTCTCGGCTCTGGTGAATTCCAGTTTATCGGCAGCCACTGCCACAAGGAGAGCTGTGCACCCCACTCCCTGGGAAGAAATACGAAAGGAGAAGATTTTTTAAAAAAGGGTTTTTTTAAAAGAAAAAAAAAAATCCATGGATTATTTCTACTAAAAGGATGGAGAAATGGCTTCAGTTAGCACAAAGTAGAAGGACTGATAGGGACGTCGTGGCTCAGTGGCTAAGACGCTGAGCTTGTCGATCGAAAAGTCGGCAGTTCAGCAGTTCGAATCCCTAGTGCCGCGTAACGGGCTGAGCTCCCATTACTTGTCCCAGCTTCTGCCAACCTAGCAGTTCGAAAGCAAGTAAAAAATGCAAGTAGAAAAATAGGGACCACCTTTGGTGGGAAGGTAACAATGTTCCATGTGCCTTTGGCATTTAGTCATGCCAGCCACATGACCACGGAGATGTCTTCGGACAGTGCTGGCTCTTTGGCTTTGAATCAGAGATGAGCACCGCTCCCTAGAGCCGGGAACGACTAGCACGCATGTGCGAGGGAATCTTTACCTTTTTTAGAAGGACTGATATGTTTTTTAAAAAGTTTAATCTGAATTCGAAAGACTGATGTGGCTATTTATTGTCTCTCTCTCTCTCTCTGCCAGCATAACATAAAAACATTTCCAAAAATATGGAATTGAAAAATTAAGCACACATAGTCCTTAAGGTACGACCACAAATTGGGATCAGAATTTTCATTGTTAAGCAGTTATTAAGTGAATCATTCTAATTCTAATTTTACGATCTTTTTGCCATCATATGGTCGTTAAGCAAATCCGACTTCTTCCCTCCCTCTCCCCGGACTGCATGTCGGCAACTGTCTGGGAAGGTCTCAAACGGTGATCATATGATCCTGGGATGCTGCAATCATTGTACATACCTCTCGGTTATCAAGCACCTGAATTTTGATCATGCGATTATAATGGTCATAATTGCAAGAACCTTTTTCAGTGCTGTTATGACTTTATACAGACACTAAACAAATGGTTGCAAATTGAGGATCACTTGTACAGCATTAGGCGGAACAGAAATACAGTTTCTCTACAAAATGCCCCATGTTGACTCTCCAAATATATATTGTACCCAATGATACAAATTTCTTTGTGATGGATCCAGAGTCAGCATACTTAGAATAGACCAATTCCAAATCAAGGAGAAAAGTTAGCCAACTCTAACATTAGTCTGAGCCTGAATAAAGCTGGATTTACAGTAGTGGCCAAAATTGTGGGAACCTTTTGGGAAAAGTGTATTTTTGAGGTTTGATGGCTAATAACACCACTTTTTCTTTTTCTTTTTTTTCTTGAGTTTCAAGAGTTTCAAGATAATCATATTCCATTGCTGGAATGGCCTGGGAATAGCCCAGACTTTCACCCAATTGAAAATATATGGAGCCGACTAAAGAAACTTGCTAGTCAGAAGCAACCCAGCAATAAAACTCAGAATAGAAGCAATCCTTCAATCTTGGTTTCACATTAGAACAGCTGCAGAATTCAAAGACTTGGTTCACTCCATGGGAAGACGTTGTAAGGCCGTCATTCATGCTAAAGGTTACCCAACTAAGGACTAATTGACATGGTGATAATTTTTGTATATCCCGTTTCACTTTTCTTCTTTATAACTGCTATTCTATTAGCAAATCCTTCATAAAAGTTATTGCATTACATTCTTGATTAAATTATCTTTCCATTGATATATAATTTTATGGTACTACTCCAAAAAAAAAAAAAGTGGTATTATTAGCTAGTTTTAGAAAATACACTTTTCCCAAAAGGTTTCCACAATTTTGGCCACTACTATAAGCCCAATCATTGGTACTCGGTGCCCAGTGAATAATTCCAGGATATGCTGATAGCTGAGGCACCCCATTATTTTAGTCTATGGCAGTATTTCTCAACCTTAGTAGCTTGAAGATGGGTGGACTTCAACTCCCAGAATCCCCCAGCCAGCAGCGCTGGCTGGGGGATTCTGGGAGTTGAAGTCCACCCATCTTCAAGCTTCCAAGGTTGAGAAACACTACTCTATGGGATGGTAATTGAAAGATGGTGTAAAACTGGTACTTAGCACTTCTCTGTTCACTCAACTCCTAAATAGAAACAGTGAGAACAACAAACAAGAACTGCAATTGGAGCTGAGTTTGAACCACTTAAGAGTGCCAAAGCTTAAGGCAAACATTCCATTACAAAATTAACTTTGCTTAAATTGGGGGCTGGGTGGGGAGGAGGATTATTCCAAAAGGTGTTTCTCCACTTTGGCAACTTGGAGGTGCGTGGACTTCAACCCCCATCAAAGATAAGGGACTCTGGAGACTCACAATCTTTTCCAACCCTTCAAAATTGATTGAATGATCGCTGATAGACCATCAAGTTGGTGTCATCTCTTAATAACCACGTTGATGTTCTCTAGGAGCATCCATTTCTGCCCTGGTTTTTCGCATCGTCCAGGGATGTCCCATTGCTCTTGTAACTGAGTCCCTCCACCATGCTGCTGGTCATCCTTTTCTCTTTATTTCAATTTTTTCTGCAACAATACATCCTCCTCCTAGCTATGATAGCTAGGTCCTATATGTCTATGTCTATATATCTCTATATCTAGTTATAGCTAGCTAGCTAGCTAGCTATCATCTATCCTGTCTGTCTGTCTGTCTGTCTGTCTATCGTCTATCTATCTATCTATCTATCTATCTATCTATCTATCTATCTATCTATCTATCTATCCTGTCTATCTGTCTGTCTCTATCATCTATTTGTCTGTCTGTCTATTATCTATCTACTGTATCTATCTATCTATCTATCTATCTATCTATCTATCTATCTATCTATCTATCTATCTATCTGTCTATTTGTCTATCTATCTATCCTGTCTGTCTATCTATCTACCCATCCATCTATCATCTATCTATCTATCTATCTATCTATCTATCTATCTATCTATCTATCTATCTATCACCTATCTATTCACACGCACACGCGCACACACACATGTGTAAATAAGCATTGCAACCTTGCATCATCTTTCTCACTGTAAGATGTTGTCATGTTCCTTACCATAACACCAGTGAACAAGCACACGACTTTCCCGCAGACTGTTTCGGGCACCACATCTCCGTAGCCAATGGTCAGAAAAGTGATGGGAATCAACCAGAATGTCCCACCGAGGTATTCGTTCTCATCCATATACTGCCTGGCAAATCAAATAAGAGAGAATCAATATGAAAATAGATTTCATGCTCATATTTATCTAGGAAGGCACAATCGGTACGCAACCTATGACCCGAGTTAGCACCAGAATTACCGTTGCTAAGCGAGACAGTTGTTAAATGGGGCAGTCCTTAATTTAAGAACATGACTGGGATCAGAATTTTCATTGCTAAGTCAGATCGTTGTTAAGTGAGTCACACCCCTTTTTTTGCCATGGTTGTTATGCAAATCACTGCAGTTGTTAAATGAATCATGTTGTTAAGCAAATACAGCTTTCCCCCCATCCCACCCCCATTGACTTTGCTTGTTGGAAGCCAGCTGGGAAAGTTGCAAATGGAAATCACGTGACCTTGGGACATTGTCACTGTCATAAATACATGCTACAAGCACCCAGATTTTGATCATGTGGCCCTGAAGGTGCTACAATGGTCATTAATTCAAGAATCAATCATAAGTCATTTTCTTCAATGCTGAACAGTTGGTGAATGAATGAATGTAGGACTCCCTGTATTATATCCCAGTTAATTGTTTGACCATTCCTGGAGCAGCTAACGATGGTATGAAACAATGGAATGGAATGGAATGGAAAATAGAAAATAGAATAGAATTAAGAATACAGAGTAGAGTAGAGTAGAGTAGAGTAGAGTAGAGAATACTATAGAATTAAATGGAATAGAATAGAATAGAATAGAATAGAATAGAATAGAATAGAATAGAATTCTGAATAGAATAGAATAGAATTAAGAATACTTTAGAATAGAATAGAATAGAATAGAATAGAATAGAATAGAATAGAATAGAATAGAATAGAATAGAATAGAATAGAATAGAATAGAATAGAATAGAGAATACAGAGTAGAGTAGAGTAGAGTAGAGTAGAGAATACTATAGAATTAAATAGAATAGAATAGAATAGAATTCTGAATAGAATAGAATAGAATTAAGAATACTAGAATAGAATAGAATAGAATAGAATAGAATAGAATAGAATAGAATAGAATAGAATAGAATAGAATAGAATAGAATAGACAGTTGTATAAACAGGAGTCATAGAATCAAAATCACATGAAGCATTAGTACCGCTTTAGAAAACCTTAGTAAGACCACACCTGGAATACGGCATCCAGTTTTGGTCACCACATTACAAAAAAGATGTTGAGACTTTGGAAAAAGTGCAGAGAAGAGCAACGAAGATGATTAAAGGCCTGGAGACTAAAACATATGAAGAACGGTTGCAGGACCTGGGTATGGCCAGTCTAGAGAAAAGTTTGCAGAAAAGAAGGACTAGGGGTGACATGACTGCAGTGTTCCAGTATTTGAGGGGCTGCCACAAAGAAGAGGGGGGGGGGTCAACTTATTTTCCAAAGCACCAGAAGGCAGGACAAGAAACAATGGATGGAAACTAATCAAGGAGAGAAGCAACCTGGAATTAAAGAGAAACTTCCTAACAGTGAGGACAATTAACCAGTGGAACGACTTGCCTTCAGACGTTGTGGGTGTTTCATCACTGGAGATTTTTAAGAAGAGACTGGACAGCCATTCGTCTGGACTAGAAGACCTCTAAGGTCCTTTCCAGCATTATTCTGACACAATATCTTCATGTGAAGATAACTCCAAGAGATCCAGAGTCTGGGAGTTATGGGGATCATTTAGCAATGGGGTTGATGGGCTCATGCAAACAACCTAAAAACATTCTCAGTAGACATCAAGACAACTTGGTCAGAAGTCCCAGGATTTAGACACTTTCTCATTCATGGGAAAATATTCGGTCCTTCCGAAATATGGTGGGAATCCAGTAGGAACTCTAAGCCAAGCCAGTTTGACCAGAAGTTTTTTCCCATCATGCTCTATGAGAAGCAGGCCAACTAATACACGAGAACAGGTTGTTGATTTTAGAGTTGAGCCACCTTTCAACTCTTTTGAAATCAGAAGGAGTCTTTTTTTCTTTCTTTCTTTCTTTTTTAAAATCTGTGTCAGCCAAAGTGACAAAATGTTTATTTTTCCTCTAGCAGAGTGGCTCACTTAGTTGTTGACCTTCTCAGGTGACTTGACTTTTGGCTGGCTGACAAGACAGTAAATGGAGCTGTCCTAAAAAAATAAAAATCCAAAGGAAATGGCTTTTTCAATTTAGAAGGAGGTAGGAATCCTTCGGAGGAGAGGACAGAGTTCAAGAAGTTGGGCACCCCTGCTTGCTGTGCAAAGGATCCCAAGATTTGACCTACAAATTCCCCCAGAACAGATTGGGAAAATCTGGGGCCAATCATGCAATTATGCAAAATTTACAAAGTGGTTCTCGAGGATAATTTGCCATGAAGAGGCCTGGCAAGTGGAAGAGAGAGGGAATATTTAGAATAATATTTAGAGTTGGAAGGGACCTTGGAGGTCTTCTAGTCCAACCCCCTGCTTAGGCAGGAAACCCTACACCACTTCAGACAAAGGGTTATCCAATCTCTTCTTAAAAACTTCTGTCTAATTGAATGATTTTAAATTGGGTTTTAACTTTTGGTTTTAAAATTCGGCCAAAACTATTTAATGATTTTAATTAATTTTAACTATGATATTGTATATTTATGTTTTTAATTGGCTGTACACCGCCCTGAGTCCTTCAGGAGGAGGGCGGTATATAAATAAAATTATTATTATTATTATTGGTTAATCTTTAGTGAGATTCACAGCCTTTGAGGCTGGTTAATAGCTCAGCAGCTCGAGTCCTAACCAAGGACCTAGGAACTGTTAAGGTATCGTCGGAGGATGTAAGCTGTTCTGGTTTTTTATTATTATTATTATTATTATTATTATTATTATTATTATTATTATTATTATTTACAACTTCTGGAGGCAAAGTTGTTCCACTGATTAATTATTCTAACTGTCAGGAAATTTCTCCTTAGTTCTAAGCTGCTTCTCTCCTTGATCAGTTTCCACCCATTGCTTCTTGTCCTGCCCTCAGGTGCTTTGGAGGATAGTTTGACTCCCTCTTCTCTGTGGCAGCCCCTGAGATATTGGAACACTGCTATCATGTCACCCTGTGAGGGAGGGAGGGATAGAGGGAGATGGGGAGGGGGAGGGGAAGGGAGGGAGGGAGGGAGGGAGAGAGAGAGAGAGAGAGAGAGAGAATCAGACTTGCAAAATTCTCTGATTGTAGCCATTCACCATAAAATTATTACTACCTGTGGAGTTGAATCCTTGGCCTGGTCTACCTGGTCTACTTACCTTTACTACTGGTTTGCAACGGGAGCACGCACGCATGCTTCTGTGCATGCGCAGATCACCCTTGATGACGTCAGGGCAGGTGGGTGGAGCCTCCCGCCAGTTTTACTACCAGTTCTATAGAACCGGAGAGAACCAGGAGCAACCCACCACCGTCCAAAGTGTTCACATTAAGGTGCTCTCAAAGAAAGAAAGGAACTCTGCTAAGATAGGAAAGGCTCTCCTATCCAAGACTGGGGGAAAGTGGGCTATTAAAAAAAACAACAACCAGTACTGAGGATCTAGTTATGAGAGCATACAACAGGTTCCTCACCGTTCACAGACGGACAGTATCCAAAAAGCAATGATCCAGAGTCCCATTGTAAAGATCAGCAGCACACGGCCCGGCTGGCTGTTGACCATCACCCGTAACACGAAAGGGTACTGGAAGTGGATCTTGTTGAGGGACCCGATGCTGCGGTAAGAGGCATCTCCCAGCACGCTACTCCTCAGCAGCACAGCTCGAGGCACCAGGTAGAGGCGGAGGAACATCACCAGGGAGAGCAACATGTCAACATCTGAGAGGAAGACGAAGTTCTGATTCGGCTGGGGATCCAGGCAAAAGAAATCTCCCACCGGGAAAGGGTGAAGGGAGCAGACTAAAAACTCGAGGATGATGAGAGCCAGTTTCGGAGTGCTGACTGCAATTCGCCAATCAGTGAGGGCATTATCCAGCATGAAGAGCTACAAGGCAAAGGGAACACAAGAGCATGAACGAGCCGGAAGCAAAGCTCTCTGCGAGGTTGTCCCATGGTTGGAATTCATTGTTGGAATGTATTTCTATGCAACAACTACAGTAGTATTCAGCCAGTAGATGGCAGTATTTACAAGTTTGGATCTGCGGTGTATACTCTATGCTTTTTCGTTCTAAGTAGAGTTTCCTGCTTCCTGTTACAGTAATATAGTTGAGCAGTAAAGCACATGGTGACTGTGCTCTTTGTTTGCTCTATGTGATGCTTTATATAAACAGAATTTCTAAACCCCTCCCAATCAACTGGGCAGTTGAGAAGAATGATACCCAACTTTTCATGGAGGAAATGTGGTTAACAGTCATAAGTCATAAATATGAACCAGTTGCCAAGCATCTGAATTATGATTACGTGATCGTGGGGATGTTGCAAAGGTTGTAACTGTGAAAAAATGGCCATAAGTCATATTTTTCAGTGCTGTTTGAATGGTCACTTAACAAACTGTTGTAAATCGAGCACTATCTGTATTTGCCAATCTATGGTTGAGAAAGTGGGTCTAAGCCTAAATCGCACAGGGAGCTTCTGTGCCTGAGGGGTCTAAAACGTGGGCTTCTCTATTCCTAATCCAGCACCTTCCCCTCCAACCCAGAGTGATTCTTGGTCTAAGAGAGATGGTTTGGGTCAGAGTCACCCAAGAAACTTCAACATTTAGAATAGACTAGGTTCTGGATCTTCCTACTCCTAGCTGAACGCCTCTATTGTTACACCATGTTGGCTGTTGGGCTGAGAGAAAAGGATTGGCCCAGAGTCACCCATTCAACTCCCATGGCTGGCTGTGAATTTGGGTCTCTCTGCTCCTAGTCCAACCCATCACCTCTACTCCATGAGAGTAGAGTAGAGTAGAGTAGAGTAGAGTAGAGTAGAGTAGAGTAGAGTAGAGTAGAAGAATGGTGGGTTGCTACCGGTTCGCCCCAGATTGGGCAAATTGGTAGCAGCAGCGGGAGGCTCTGCCTACTTGCCCAGACGTCTCTCTGCATGTGCAGAAGTATTGTGTGCACAAGCGTGCGCACACCCACGAGCAAACCAGTAGCGGCCAAAATTGAAACCCACTACTGAAGTAGAATAATAGAAGAAGAATAGAATAGAATAGAATAGAATAGAATAGAATAGAATAGAATAGAATAGAATAGAATAGAATAGAATAGAATAGAATAGAATAGAATAGAACAGAATAACAGAATAACAGAGTTGGAAGGTACCATGGAGGTCTTCTAGTCTAACCCCCTGCTCAGGAAACCCTATACCATTTCAGACAAACGGATGTCCAATCTCTTCTTAAAAACTTCCAGTGTGGGAGCATTCAGAACATCTGGAAGCAAACGTTTCCACTGATTAATTGTTGGTTCTTAAGATGGAAAACACACGTCAGGCCCTGAGCCCCTACCCAGGAAGCTACAAGCTGGGTCTCCCTTCTCCTCATCCAGGGCCTTCACCACACCTCCTCACTGACTCCCTGGCCTAATATCACCCAGGGAGCTTCTAGACCTGGGTCTCCCCATTCCTAGTCCAGTGCCTTCAGCACTGCCACCCCACAACTGGCTCTTAAGGCCAGAGGGAACAACTGGCCCAAAGTCACTCAGAGAGCTCCTGCGGCTGAGAATGGAAGGGGAACCTGTTTCAAGGTATGTGTCAGAGAGGTTTGCGGTAGTCCACAAACGTTCAACAGCTCCCTGCATCTGGAATCGAGCTTCCGTGATTCAAGACAGGTAACACTTGAGTAATTCCCCCCTCGGGATCAGAATAAAACCTCTATTGTGAAAAGCTGCCGTTGCGGTATCACAACATAAGGAACGGAACTGAATGCCAAGTGTTTTTTTCTTTTTTACAAAGCAAGTACAGATTATGCTTGATGGAAGTGCAAAAGCTCTTTATTATTATTATTATTATTAAAATCAGTTTATAGGCTGCTGATGGTTTAGTCTTGACTTCTTGATGACTCCCCAAGAGAGGAACACAAAATCCAGCCAAAGACAGATCGTCCTCGACTCACAGCCAAAATTGAGCCCTAAATTTATGTTGCTATGTGAAACATTTGTTAAGGGAGTTTTGTCCCATTTTACAACTTTTCTTGCCATCGTTGCTAAGTGAATCACTGCAGTTCTTAAGTTAGTCACACCGTTGTTAAGTGAATCTGGCTTCCCCCATTGACTTTCCTGATCAGAAGGTCACAAAACGGGATCACGGGACCCCAGAAACACTGCAACAGTCATAAAACGGGAGAAGGGCGGTATACAAATTAAATAAATAAATAAATAAATAATAAATAAAAACGAATCAGTTACAAGCATCTGAATTTTGATCATAAGTCATAAGTCATAAAACGGTCATAAATGACTTTTTTCCAGTGACATCACAACAAATGAATGGTCGCTAAACGAACTGTCGTAAATCGAGGACTACCTGGAGATGCGGGTTCAGTTTTACATTTACACCAGACCAATTTCAGCTGCATTGGTCAACAACTGGGGTTTGATATTCCTCCAGAGAGCCCAATGTTTAGCGCAGTAGCTTTTCTGCTTTTATTATGTGATTTTGACTTGTGGTTTTTTTTAACCCTTCAATTGCCAATGATAAATGGGGAGCTGCTCCAAGACGTGGTTAATTGGAGTAGCAGGGAAGCCCTGGTAAACATACCAGCAGATGAAATACCTCCTGATTTAAGGGCCTAAAATGCACTTTGGGGAAATGCCCATCAAAGGAACATCACCAATATCTCGGGGGCTGCCACAAAGAAGAGGGAGTCAAGCTATTCTCCAAAGCACCTGAGGGCAGGACAAGAAGCAATGGGTGGAAACTAATCAAGGAGAGAAGCAACTTAGAACTATGGAGGAATTTCCTGACAGTTAGAACAATTAACCAGTGATATAACTGGCTCGTATTGCCGTCATTCTTTTAAGGTATCGAGTGATCACTCTTACCAGGGGAGGAGAGTCAGCCCTCAACAGAAAAAAAAAAAAATTATCGATTGTAAGGAAGATGAGCTCAGTTAGAGAGGAGCTATCCTATTTGGGTTATCTAGTCTTGGCAACTTAGCTACTGAAATTTGATATTGTAAAATTTTAATGTCATCTATCATATATTTTTAGATTGCTATTTTTGTAACTGTTTTATCTTTTTCCCTTTTTCTTTTCTGTTTTGTTTGAAAAGGCCTTCGGGCTATTCAATAAACTATACAATTAACAATAAAAACAATTAACCAGTGGAACAACTTGCCTCCAGAAGTTGTGAATGCTCCAACACTGGAAGTTTCTAAGAAAAGATTGGATAACCATGTGTCTGAAGTGGGTGTAGGGTTTCCTGCCTAAGCAGGAGGTTGGACTAGAAGACCTCCAAGGTCCCTTCCAAACTCTGTTATTCTATTCTAAACCACTTTAATCCTCAGCTGCCCAAAGTCACTGCCACCCGTCACAGCTTGGCAGTAGCCTGGTGAACCCCGCCGTGACTCAGCCAGGAAATCGTGCTCTCCAATCAGCAACGGAGATCAAACAGTCCACAGGAAAGAAAGAAAAATTCTTCTGAAGTATATTTTCCGACTGTCGCTGGCTCGCCCGCCACAAACCAAGACATGTTGAGCTCTACAGAAGGGGAGGATTAAATGTCTGGGCTGGCCAGTCGGCCTTGGAGGGACAAGTCTCGACTTCAGCCTGATCTGTTTGGCATTTTCCAACCCTGAGCACTGTTTGAACATGGATTTCTTCAGAAAAAACCGTGTTTGTGGCCAATGCAGTTCCTTCTCTTTGCTTTTGACTGCTAAAACCAGGGCAGACTGACAGGCACAGAGTTAATACTAGTATTCTTTAATATTAATTGTTAACGGGGGTGTTGGCTGATGCTGAGAACTCCCCCAAAGGTGCCCAGGTTTTCAGGGGTTTTATAGTGTTCAAATTCTGGGGAAGAACTACCACTGTCCCCCAAATAGAGGATGCACCATTTATGTTTCATTTGCTGAGATGGGCAACTGTAGAAATCAGCCAAATAAATCAATTTCTTGTACCACATTGGGGCTGATGATTCGTATAATTTGTTTGTTTGTTTGTTTGTTTATCATTTATTTTATATATCAGGGGTTTTCAATTCAATTGTATAGAATGTGAAGGATGTTTTTATATGCATAATGTACACTGAAGATGGCATTTAATTTCGTTGTACAAGGTGCAATGACAATAAAGTAAGCTGTTTTGTCTGTCTGTCTGTCTGTCTGTCTGTCTGTTTGTTTGTTTATCTCATTTCTACATGGCCCAGCTCATCTAAATCATCTTCGTGAACTTAAAATAACTAAGATCAGTAAATTATCTTAGTCATCTCAGTTCTCCGATGCTTCTTTGCAAATGTTGCAATGCAAACGTATAATTTTTCACATGGAACAGACAGGGGAAATGATTCAACACCAGGACAGAGTTACATTATTGGGAGTTTTTTTTTTTAAAAAAAACTTTTACACTTATTCTTTAGTTGTGTTGAATTTAGATTAAAGGAGCCTGTATCCAGATTCGTGGGCCACCAGTTGAAGGAGGAATCCAACCTTGATTTGAAATCAGCTGTTTTTGATGAAGCTACTTATCTATTTATAAATGTATAAAGTCCCATTTTGGGGGGATGAAGGCGAATTATTCTAGTTGTTCCTCCCCTTTAATAATTCTGATTGTACCCGGCACATGTGAAAGACCTATTACTTCCACCACCTTGCAGTTCAGATAAATATTTTCCAGGGTTATTTCATTTTCTTATTAGAGGAATGGCATCTGCAAAATATGTCAGAGTTTGGCATACATAACAATCTTTTTGTTATGAGAGAATTAAAAGGAAGAGTGTTGATCCTGGCAGACCTGGGCTAAGTAAACCTGCCCTTCCCCAAGTCAAAGTTTGTTGTTTTTCAGGTCTCGTTCTGGAGTAGCTCCCATATTTATGAGATAATTACCCTGCGCTGCCTTCCATCTATCCTTGACTTACAGCAGTTTGTTTAGTGACTATTCAAAGTTACAATGGCACTGAAAAAAGTGAGTTATGACCGGGGGTAGGCTGCTAGAGGTTCGCAGGGGTTCGGGAGAACCCCTAGCTAAGATTCTGTGCAATTCAGAGAACCCCCAAATCCCACTCCTGGCTGGCCCCGCCCACCCCGCCCCTCCCCTCCCCGGAGTCCCCACGTGTCCTGTTTTGGATGCAGGGAAGTGCAGGGCACATATGGAGGCTCGGGGAGGGTGAAAAACAGGCCTACTGGAAGTTCGGGAAGACCAGAAACGGGTCTGTTTCCGGCCTCCAGAGGGCCTCCAGCGCCTGGGAAGGCCGTTTTTGCCCTCCCAGAGCTTTGAGGAAAGTCTCCGGAGCTCAAGGAGGGCAAAAACGCCCCCCGCCCCCCGCCATGGTTCAGGAGGCCGACTAGGCCACACCCACCATGGCCATGCCTACCCAGCAACCGGGCAGAGAACCCCTTGCTAAAATATTAAAATAAAATAAAATAAAATTTTAAAATAAAGCAACAAATGATATTCATAATAGCCCATAAAAGGGATGGGCCCATCTAACTAAGGTAGCCGTTGAGCTGGGTGAGTCTCAACAGTTCTCTGTCCTTTATTTTATCTTGTGCTGCTTCGTAGAAACTCTTAGAAGCTGCCCTGGGTTGACAGCTCTCACACTGGATTCCAAGCATTGAGGTGAGGCTCGGAGATGCAACAGGAAGCCCTCAACAAAATTCAATTAAAATAGGCTGAAGCTCCCAATAGGTGCCAGCAGCATCGCCCACCTCTCCCTTATAGTTACCTGGATCTCTTTGATGTGAAAGGCCAAGACCAGGATGATTAATCCCACGGTAGAGAGGGTGATGAGGCACTTGGTCATGAAGGCGTAAGCGAACCACTGAAAGGAGAGCAAGAGAGAAGAGATACGTGAAGGAAACTGTTGTGACTCAGGCCCAAGTAGGTATTATCAGATGCAATCAGTTCGAAAACAAACGGACTTTATTAGATCAGCTGAGAATTAACTCATTCTCAGCGTAGTCCAAACTAATTCAAAACAAATTCTTCATAACACAATTCTTCAGCCTTATCACCAACCTTGGTCTAATTAGGCAAGCTGCCAAAGGCTTTTCTTGGCAAAAGTTCAGAAGCAGAAGACACCGACCAGAAATAAATGCAGCAAAACAAGAAACAAATCTATCAAAAGTTGTTTTCCAACAAAGAGCCCAAGAGCCGTTGCTGGTCTTTTAAGCCTTATGGGAGAGGCCAATCATCTCTTGGCCTTACTCCCAAGTCGTCCTCTTTGCTTTAGCTGCTCTTGCCTTCTGGCAGCTCTTCTCATGCGTACATTAGGAACAGGCTCCTCCTATTCCTCTGACTCTCTGCTGTCAGCCTCTTGAGGCTCCGGAGTCTGCACATCACTCCCAGATGGCCCTGGCCCCATCTCTGCCTCTGATGCAGAGCCCTCATCTGGGCCTTCCCCAGCCTCCAGGACTGGCCCATATTCTTCCTCAGCCTCATCACTGTCCGACTTCGCTGCCAGTTCTGCAGGCTGCTGGCAGACCACAAGAGAAACTCCTCAAGTCTATGAGCCTAAGACCACCGAAAGTTTGAGAGGTCTCCCTTTGGTTAGAGAAGAACCTCTAACGCTCCTTCCTTCAACTCTTCCCATGGCTATTTTGACTTCCGTTCCATTCAAACAGGGGACTGTGACCGCCATGTTCCCTCTGGCCAGAGGTCGGCTGCTGCCCGTTTGGGCGAACCAGTATTTCCGACTACCGGCTGGGCCCGTCACCCGCCTTGCCGCTATCCCGTCCTATATATCTCACTCTCTGGCTCGCTCGCCCAGCCCACGCAGTCCAGCTGATTTTCACACCTCTCCCGCTCTATTTACCGTGGCTGCCCAAGAAGGTATGCTGGAAGCCACACATATGAAATTGCCATGTGTTTGAAGCTGTGCACAAGCGCACTCACATTTTCAGTTCTGCACTAGGTGAACTGGTTGTTAAATTTTGCAGAGCCCACCTCTGCCTCTGGCCATTAAATAAGGCCCGTAGAGAATGTACGAATGTGCATGAAGCACATTCTTTTGCTGAAGAGACAACCATATTTCCACACACACACCCCCGCCCCAGGTGGCACAAGCAGTGGTATGTCAAGCCAAAACAGCCAGTAGACCTTCAAAACTGTTGCAATGGCTTGGAAAAAGACACACCTATTTTAGCGATATATATATTTTAAAAATATATATATGTGCATAAATTCCTGAAACTTCTGCAGGATTTCACTCAAAGGATGTCCATAGCTTGTTTCTTCTGCAACGCATGATTCTGCTGGACTGTCTTTTTTTTTTTTTTTTTGAAAAGCAGTTTTGGGGAATGTGGACTTTTGGAACGGTGACAGGAAGTTGAGGCGTTGAACCCAGTTTTTCCCAACCTCCCCCTATGCAGATTGATGGACTGCAGTTCCCTGAATTTCCAACTAAGCCAGGGAACTGGGAGAGTTGCCATCGCAATGTGTGTCCTAAGGAGGTAATGTTTCATTAAAAAATTGCCAGTTGAGGAAGATTTATATAAGCCCACTGTTTGCCTTTTTGGGGGGGGGCGGGGGGAGATTTGTAGGCCTTTTTCATGGTACAGTTATGGAGAAATTGCAATTTTTATGGGGATTATATTTTATGAAGAGAGAGGAAAGAAGGAGGAAGAAATTGCCATTTTTAAGGGGATTATAGAGGAGGAGGAGTCAGACGAAGAAGAGGAAGAGGAAGAGGAGAAGGAGGAAGCAGCAGCGCCAGAGGCCACTGTAACAGCATTGCCAAAAAGGCATTAAGAGTTGTTAACTTAGTCTTGCGAAGCTTCTTCTCTGGTAATATTGTACTGCAAACTAGGGTATACAAAACCTTTGCTAGACCAATTCTCGAATACAGCTCGTCTGCCTGGAATCCACATTGTATATCAGACATTAATACAATTGAGCGAGTCCAGAGATATTTCACGAGAAGAGTCCTCTCTACTCACAACAGAATACCTTATGCCACCAGGCTTGAAATTTTGGGCTTAGACAATTTAGAACTACACCACCTTCACTCTGACCTAAGTACACCAAATTATCTGCTACAACATCCTACCTGTCAATGACTACTTCAGCTTCAACCACAACAATACACGGGCAAACAATAGATACAAACTTAAGGTAAACCGCTCCAAACTCAACTGCAGAAAATACGACTTCAGCAACAGAGTAGACAATGCCTGGAATGCACTACCTGACTCTGTGGTTTCTTTCCCAAACCCCCAAAACTTTAACTTTAGACTGTCTACTGTTGACCTCACCCCATTCCTAAGAGGTCTGTAAGGGGGCATGCATAAGCGCACCAGCGTGCCTACCGTCCCTGTCCTACTGTCCCCATTTATTCATATCCATTTCCTGTATTCATAATCATGTTTACACTTATATCTGTTATCTTATACATGTTTGACAAACTACATAAATAAATAAAAATAAAGGAGGAGGAGGAGGAGAAGAAGAAGAAAGAAAGAAAAGAAAGAAAGAAAGAAAGAAAGAAAGAAAGAAAGAAAGAAAGAAAGAAAGAAAGAGAGAGAGAGAGAGAAGTTGGAAGGGGATTATTTATTTGTTTTGTTTTATTTATTCAATTTATATGCCGCCCCTCTCCAAAGACCCAGGGCGGCATATAAATTGGAGGAGGAGGAAGAGAGGAGGAGGAGGAAGAGAGAAGAAGGAAGAAGAGAGAAGGAGATTACTGTGATTTCTTAGTACATGCCAATATTTAAGGTGCACCTATATTGCACAATATTGGTTATCACCTTTAGAGCGCTCCATGGCTTAGGACCTGGTTATCTACGGGACCGCCTGCTACCACCAATAGCCTCCCACCGACCAGTACGCTCCCATAGAGAGGGGCTCCTCTGGGTGCCGTCAGCCAAACAATGTCGACTGGCGGCCCCTAGGGGGAGAGCCTTCTCTGTGGGGTCACCTATTATCTGGAACGAGCTCCCCCCGGAGATACGGAGGATCCCGGATCTGCGTACCTTCCGTCGCGCGCTCAAGACTTTCTTATTTCATCAAGCTGGCCTGACCTAAGTCTTTTTTCCCTTTTTAAATGGAAATTTTAAATTCGTTTTTAAATTACTGGGGTTTTAAATTTGTTCAGCCAAATTATTTAATTCCTTTTATTTTATTTTAAATTTTGTATTTATATGTTTTATTCTATGGCTGTTCACCGCCCTGAGTCCTTCGGGAGTAGGGCGGTATATAAATTCAATAAAAACAAAAAAAAACCTTGAATGTGCACATATAAAAACCGTAACACAGCTGTGGCCCTCTGCAAAGGGAAGCCATCCCACCCAGCCTGGCGGCCTGCGTTCCCACTAGGATCATCAGCCTCACGCACCATCCTTGCACTCTTGACATCTTGCTGGAGGGATTATGGTGGGTGAATTCACCCAGGCCAGGCCAGGCCAATACCTGGCTGTCAGCCACGGAAGCTGCCTGGAACTCCAGAAACCACCACGGGGCAATCCGTTCAAGGTTAACAGAAGGAAGTCATTGTTCACACAGTTTAAACAAAAGATTATTAACAAGGGATTCGCTGGCCCGGGAGTCACACCTTATCTGTGCTGAAAGATCCGTGTTTGCTTCCCATTTGTTTTTTTGGATCAGGGACAACGTCAGGCTCCTGCGGCAGCTGTGGGGACCACACGATTTCTACGGGGCCCCTTCACGAGTCTTGCGGCGTTCAAGACAAACAGAGCACCTGGCTTGGTGCCCCCGTTGGAAATAGCCAAAATTAAATAGGCATTTCATTTCCCGCAATTCTCCCAGCGCGGCTTGGAGCTAGGCGCCGGTTGTTTAGTCGCTTTTCTCCAGGGCCATTGTAATTTCAAACCGTCACTAAAGGAACGGTTGTAAGTCGAGGATTGCTTATCCGTGCAGCTCCCAACACATTCCGTGCGACGTAAATGTAGCCTGTATCCCTAAAGACTGAGTCCAAAGATATTCATATCTGATGCAGTGGTGGAATTCAAATTTTTTTACTACAGGTTCTGTGGGAGTGACTTGGTGGGTGTGGCAGGGAAATGATACTGCAAAATGATACTACTTCTGCAGAGCCTGTAGTAGAGTGGACTAAAGCACTGTTATTAACAGATTAACATCTGCTGCTTGCAATTACCGCAAGTTCAAATCTCACCAGGCTCAAGGTTGACTCAGCCTTCCATCCTTTCAAAGGTAGGTGAAATGAGGACCCAGATTGTCTGGGCAATAAGCTGACTTTGTATAAATATACAAAAGTATGAAGGCTATTGCTTAACGCATTGTAAGCCGCCCTGAGTCCGGAGAAGGGCGGCATATAAATTAAAGCAAAAAAAAAAAAAAATCCCCATTCCCTCCCCACTCCTGGGGGAAGGATATTGCAAAATCCCCATTCCCTCCCCACTCTGGGGCCAGCCAGAGGTGGTATTTGCCGGTTTTCTGAACTACTCAAAATTTCCGCTACCGGTTCTCCAGAACTTGCTGAATTTCACCCCTGATTTGATGGCAACAGTCTAGCTCAAAATGCAGCACCTCTATTTTATGGCCGAAAATCAGGAGTCTGGAAGGAGTCTGGGTGAATCCAACTTCCCTGTTGACTTTGCTTGTCAGAAGGTCACAAAAGGAGATCACGTGACACACACATACACACACACACACACACACGGACGCTGCAACCGTCATAAATATGAACCAGTTGTCAAGCATCCAAATGTATGTCACATGTCCATGGGGAATACTGCAATGGTCGTAAGTGTGAAAAATGGTCGTAAGACGCTTTTTTCAGTGCAACTTTGAACGGTCACTAAATGAACCGATGCAAGTCGAGGCCTATCTGTACTGTCTTTTTTCTCCTTACTGTTATGGAAGGAGTTAAATTTTGCCACCTCAAACACGGGTGAGGTGAGTGAGTAACGCTGTGCCAACCGACCAAATGTGCGATTGTGTTTTCTTATTGCCGTGACGTTCAGCCAGATAAACTACCTTGACACCTGAGCCAGGTGCTCTTTTAGAAGAAGCCGCCTGTTTCAAGGGAAGACAGGTCTCCCCGGCTCTCAAGTCATAACTCCGGACATGCTTTTCTTGCAAACAGCACATAAAAAGATATGCTTGCAGCAGGAGAGCGCTATAAAACGTTTCTTTGGAAAAAGTTTTACAATCCGCCTGATTCACCGTTCCTAAGGAAACAGGTGCCACTTATATTCCAGGGATCCTTGTAAACTCCCCTTTGAAGATGATAAGGAGCTCGTGAAAAGTCTCAGGTACGTGCTGGAGAATAATGTTTGTTCAGCTTCGAAGAAGAGGCATTGCTCAAGTTTGATTTGACAAGGAAAATAAAAAGCAATGGATTTTATTATTATTATTATTATTCTGGGTATTGAAGGACGGCCAAGGCAACAGCGGAGAAACATCCTCAATAAATATGACTGCAACCAGGCAAAGGGCCTTCGGAGGTAAACAATCAAGATAATTGGCTGTGTGTTCACTCTATACGTACATAAATGCCTATGGTTATGTGATCCCCACTTGTGACCTTCCCAGCCAGCTTCCGAGAAGGAAAGTGAATGCAGGAAGCTGAAATCACCTAGCAACCATATGATTGACTTCACAACGGCAGTGTTTCGCTTAACAACTGTGACACCACACTCAGGTCAGAAGCACCTTTAGGTTGAAAGGATTAGCCAGTGACATCACCGTTACCTGGGAGGATGCCCAGTTGGGGGCTGTTTTTATGTCCCTAGCAGGAGCTGGAGCAAAGGACGAGAGCTCACCCTGTCCTAGGACAGCAGGGTCTTGAACGCTTGCTAAGCTCCATGTCCTAACCATATGAGCCACTGTGTTCCTACAGCTGTGGCAAAAAAAGATTATACTGCACACACACACATATCATACACATGCATATTTATATACACAGCAGGTTTCATCAAAGCACACCTAAGAGACACTTCGTGGTTTATTGGATCTATTCCCTTCCTTTCTCCATGAATTTCTATTTCCTGTTTCCCTGATACAACATTAACCTGGGCTGGGCTAAGAGATTGGCCCAAAGTCACCCAGGGAGTTTCCAACACCTTTTCCTAGAAACTCAGAGAGAGGGACCGTCTGAAAGTCACAGGGTTGCTAAATCAGAACTAGAACTCACAGCCACCCATTTCTTGGTCTGGTGTCTTTTACCCCTACACCGAGGGGTGGGATTCAGCTGGTTCGGACCAGTTCGGGCAAACCAGACGATAATTTTACATCTGGTTCGCCAAACCGGTAGTTGCAAGGACTGACTGGCCCCTCCCACCGTGTCCTGCCCCTCCCAGGAGTCTCCTGTTTTGGATACCGGGTAAGTGCCGGCTTACAGGAAATTGCCAACTACAGGAACCAGGAGCACCACTCAGGTGACCCTGAGGTCACAGATAAACCTCCAGGTGGCCTCAACAACTCTTTAAAAAGAATGCAAATGACCAGCTGTCTGCAAGGAATATAAATCTGTCCGTTCCCCACCATCCAGTCAGAGCTGAAGAAGTTTCTTGGATGAGAAGCGAAACATCTTCAAAGAAAAAACAGAAAGTCCAGTTGCCTCTTGAAAAAGCACCTTTGGGATCGCCAGCCCCTCGCGCAGAACCATCCCCACGGCCAGTCTGCAAAGCCGGAAAAAGATTGGGGAACTCTGATATAAGTAGTGTCTATGAACAGGGTAAAGGTTAAAAAAAATGTTTTTGAGAGATGTTTGTCAACTCACAAAGCATCCCTGGCCTGCTCTCGAGTTGCCATAGGCCAGGGGGGATGGGAAACCGAAATGGCACAGCAGCCAAAGGCAGATGCACATTCCACGCTTATCTGTCTCAAGGCTGTATCCCAGGGTTACCTACAGCAGCCGAGGGGAGTGACTTCTAGAACCTGCAAAATTGCTCCATTGGCGAATGTGATTGATGACACACCCTGGGGGAGAGGGGAAACAGGGTCATAATTAGAGCGTAAATTACGTAGGGTCAGAGCTGGCTTCACTTGGGAACATGCCGACATGAAGCTCCTAATAAACAACTGGATTTCTTTTGAAGCTTGGCTTGAGACTCACGATTTAATTAGGGCATCTGTCAGAACCCTGACAGCGTTGTTGTTTAGTGGAGAATATTTGAGCACGAGGGGAGGGAGGGAGACCTTTTCAGAGAGGGGAGGTTTCCACACCACAGTGGTACAGCATCTAAATTCAGGCACTAGGCAACTGGCAAGTGTTTGTAACCCTTGTGGTGTCCCACAATCATATGATCACTTGGTTTATAGCTTTCTAAACTGACTTCCGACAAGCCAAATCAACGGAGGAAGCCAGATTCACCCAACAGCACATATAATTCATTTACAAACTGCAGTGATGGGCTTAGAAGGGGGGGGCTCGAAAAATGGGGCACAACTGTCTTGTTTAGCAGTGGAAACAATGGGCTCAACTGCGGTCCTAAGTCAAGGACTACTGGTAGATCAGCATTTCTCAATGGGAACAACTTTAAACTGTTGTCAACTTTGGCTTGTTGGCTGGGGAATTCTGGGAGTTGAAGTCCACCCGTCTTAAAGTTGCCACGTCTCCTACCTTTTTGTAAGCAGAAGAGGGAAGTTCCCACCACTGAGGATTGTTCTCTTATTAGCACCTGTCACCAGGCTATCCAAATTCATATTTATCCTGACTCCAGTCCAGCTGCAGTATATATATATATTTTTCTCCACTCGTAGCCATGAAGGGAGCAATTGTGCCTAAACAAGAGGGACTTACTTGTTCCTTGGACTCGGATTATGTGCCAGAATTAGTTGGAGAAGAAAATAAAAGGAAAGCGGGGGAAGGAGGAAAAGGTGTTTCCGGATAGAAAGCTCCTAGCAATATCAAGCATAGCTTTTCTATTTTTTTTCTTTCCCTCGCTGTGCTAAGAAACAAGGGGAAAATACTGTAGCTTCCAGAGATAAGATCTGGAACCCTGTGTTGGAAGAAATGTCCATCTGGGTTCAGTTCCAAGTGGGGAGAAAGACACTGGAAACATGGTGGCTGTTTGGAAAGATGATTTTTAATGTGGAAAGGATCACATGGTTTTGAGGTCCTGAGCAAAAAGGCACATGGAGTGGAGAGAGGGATTTATTTATATATTCTCTTGGGCCCCACTTTAGAGTTTCCTGTTCTTGTACAAGAAATGTATCCCATTGGCTGTCAGACTCCCAGCGGGCAGGGGTCTTAGCTAATTTTGTAGGCTCTCTGTGTCCCCTGGACAGAGACATAATTCCCACCGAAATGGTGAAGCTGTGATTGTACAGGTAGTCCCGCTTAACGAACTATGGCCCTAAATCCGGCTTAATTTCAGTCATTAGTCTAGAACTACCTGTTTCCATGATGGCCTGCATATAAGAGCTGATTCATCCAGCGGCCTCACCTGAGCTTACTCATACAGCAAAAATGCATTGCATGTAGGAAGGGTTACACATCAAGAAGAATTTCAGTCTGATCAGAAGCAGAGACAAGCTCCAGATATGCCATGAAGCCATTACTTAAGGAGCTGTACTCAACTCAATATAGAATAGAATAGAATAGAATAGAATAGAATAGAATAGAATAGAATAGAATAGAATAGAATAGAATAGAATAGAATAGAATAGAATAGAATAACAGAGTTGGAAGGGACCTTGGAGGTCTTCTAGTCCAACCCCCTGCTTAGGCAGGAAACCCTACACACTTCAGACAAATGGTTATCCAACATCTTCTTAAAAACTTCCAGTCTTGGAGCATTCACAACTTCTGGAGGCAATTTGTTCCACTGATTAATGGTTCTCACTGTCAGGAAATTTCTCCTTAGTTCTAAGTTGCTTCTTTCCTTGATTTGTTTCCACCCGTTGCTTCTTGTCCTGCCCTCAGGTGCTTTGGGGGATAGCTTGACTCCCTCTTCTTTGTGGCAGCCCCTAAGATATTGGAAGACTGCTATCATGTCTCCCCTGGTCCTTCTTTTCATTCAACTAGACATACCCAGTTCCTGCAACCGTTCTTCATATGTTTTAGCCTCCAGTCCCCTAATCATCTTGGTTGCTCTTCTCTGCACTCTTTCTAGAGTCTCCACATCTTTTTTTATATCGTGGCAACCAAAACTGAATGCAGTATTCCAAGTGTGGCATTACCAAGGCAATATAAAGTGGTATTAACACTTCACGTGATCTTGATTCTATCCCTCTGTTTATGCAGCCTAGAACTGTGTTGGCTTTTTTGGCAGCTGCTACACACTGCTGGCTAATATTTAAATGGTATGCCCAATAGGTTTAAGTCATCCGTCATGGTTTATGTTCATCAACCAACTGTGGTTTCTAAAGCCTCACCTGAGCTTACTCATATAGCAAAAATGCTTTGCATGTAGGAAACGCTAGAAATCAAGAAGAATTTCAGTCTGGTCTTGTTCCCCAGAAGCAGACACAAGCTTCAGACATCCCATAAAGCCATTATTTTAGGAGTTGTAGTCGGCTAAATATGCCCAATAGGTTTAAGTGATCGATCATGGTTTATATAAACCACAAAAATGCTATGGTAGTCCCAAAGGTGCTTATTTTGGAGGCTACTGGACTTCTTGTTTTTTTCTTTGAAGACATTTCACTTCTCATCCAAGAAGCTTCTTCAGCTCTGACAGGTTAGTAGATGGAAGGATTTATATTCCTTGCAGACAGCTAGTCATTTGCATCCTTTTAGAGCAGTGTTTCTCAACCTTGGTAGCTTGAAGATGGGTGGACTTCAACTCCCAGAATCCCCCAGCCAGCAGCGCTGGCTGGGGGATTCTGGGAGTTGAAGTCCACCCATCTTCAAGCTTCCAAGGTTGAGAAACACTGTTTTAGAGGGTCCTCAGACAGACAGCCTATGCTTTAAGCAAATGCAACCTAAAGACAGGGTCTTGCTCCAGAAAGTCCTACCTACAGATGTTAAGCCTCGCTAGGCCAGAACAACGTGAAAAGATGGTTTCCTAAAATCTGGATCAGGGGTCAGCAACCTGTGGCTCTGGAGCCACATGTGGCTCTTTCACTCCTCTGCTGCGGCTTCCTGTCAATCAAAATATGCGTCACAACCGCCAATGTGGACATCCGCCGGCACACGGTAGGCCAGCCATGGATAAATCCTCGGTAGGCAAGCCATGGATAAATCCAAGAAAAGAAAAGTTTCAGAAGAAAACAGAAGGTTTAATTCAACTGCATATGCTAGTTTTGCGGCCGCTCAAGAAATAGTCAAGCACGGGAAGGGTTTTGTGGCTCCCGGTGTTTTCTTTTCTGTGAGAAACGGGTCCAAATGGCTCTTTGAGTGTTTAAGGTTGCAGACCCCTGATCTGGATTGAAGGCCAAATATGGCCCTAGGTTCACGCAATACCACAAAGTCCATGTTGTGTGTCCCGCAAAATCCTACGCTGCCTTTGAGGCTTGCATAGTGTAAGAGGAGAGGGCTGACATTGCTGCAAAAAAGTACCTGGACAGACACACCTAGCTGAGTGTTCTTCTATCCTTCCATTGCTGGCAAACACTCACCGTGTGTCACTGCCTTTGAACTGCTGCTGGCATTGTAATGAGCGCTGTGACCCATTCAGCTTCCTCGGAAACAGCTCCCTACAGCTGACTAACAGGCCCTTCATCAGAAACCAGAGCAAAGCAAGTGGTTGCGAGATAAATGGGTATAAAGCAGAAAAACCACAGGGGAGTTTTCAAGAGCAAAGAGATGGGCCCCGCCCTCATGCCAACAGTCGTTGGCACAAGAAGGCAGTTCAAAAGTAAGTAATTCCGGTAGGAATTACCTACCGATTTTGACCCATCCCATGCTCCATCCAGTCCTCCAGTAGTAGGGGCTTGAGAAATGGACGTCTTGAAAGGGAAATGGGAATGCAAAGGGGGGACCCCCAGCAGACCCCCATGGGTGGTGGATGAGTTGTCTTTGGCTTAGCTGGGTTATCAGCGACATACGCTGGCTTGAAAATAACATTCTTTTCTTTGCTGGTGCAGGAAATGAAGGTGTTTCAGAACCTTCAGAATCCTGACTGACAAGTTGTCTTCGACTTAACGATCGCAGTTGGGACTGGGACTTTCATTGCTAAGTAATGCAGTTGTTAAGTGAGCCATGCCTCATTTTTACAACCTTTTTTCTACCATGATCGTTAAGCAAATCCAGCTTTCCTCGTTTGATTTTGTGTGTTGAAGACCCCTGGGAAAGTTGCAAATAGGGATACGTGACCCCAGGTGTTGCAACCGTCCTAAATCCATCCTAGATGCCAGGCACCAGAATTCTGATCGTGTGACACCTCTCCAGGGACAATGCAACCCTCATAAGCACGAGGACTGGCTGGAATTTCATTGCTGTCGTAACCTTGAACCGTCACTAAACAAATGACTGTAAGTGAAGGACTACCCGTCATTTGGACAGGAGTTGGCTGTAAAGGTAGAGTCTTTACCATTAAGAAGGTAGCTCATTTACATAATGAGGCAGCACATTTACATAATAATTTTGGATTTAGTTTAGTTTACTTTATTGTCATTGCACATGGTACAACGAAATTGAATGCCGTCTTCAGGGTACATTTTAACTATAAAAATAAAATAAAAACACAAACATGCATCCTTTACATTCTATATAATTGAAATTGAAAACCCAATATTGCATTATATCATAGAATTCAATATGGTTATTGCCCTGGGATAGAAGCTGTTTTTCAGCCTATTTGTCCTTGGTTTTATTATCCTGTACCGTCTGCCAGATGGTAATTGTTCAAAAAAAAAAGGGTGCCCAGGATGAGATGGATCTTTAAGAATGTTTTGAACTTTCTTAAGGCAGCGGGAGCTATTAAAGCTCTTCCAAAGAGGGGAGGGGGCAACCAGTGATCCTCTGGGCAATGACGTTGACCCTCTGGAGCGCTGTCCTATCTGCCACTGTGCAATTGGCAAACCATACACAGGTGCGGTAAGTTAAAAATACTCTCTATGGTGCAGTGGTAGAAGGCCACCAGCAGTTTTTCATTCAGTGGTTGTTTCCTGAGAAGTCTCAGATAGTATAATTGTGCTGGGTGGGCCCTTTTGACAAGTGTTGCAATATGAGGTCCTCTTTTTATGATAACATCCAGAAGCTTAAAACTGGCCACTTGCTCCACTTGGTCTCCATTGATAACCAAGGGCTGGATGCAGTGGTGGGTTTCCAAATTTTTTACTACCGGTTCTGTGGGCATGGCTTGGTGGGTGTGGGATGGCTTGGTGGGCGTGGCAGGGGAAGGATACTGTAAAATCTCCATTCCCTCCCCAATCCAGGGGAAGGATACTGTAAAATCTCCATTCCCTCCCCAATCCAGGGGAAGGTTACTGCAAAATCACCATTTCCTCCTGATCAGCTGGGACTCGGGAGGCAGAGAATAGATGGGGGCAGGGCCAATCAGAATTTTTACTACTGGTTCTCCGAACTACTTGAAATTTCCACTACCGGTTCTCCAGAACTGGTCAGAACCTGCTGCAACCCACCTCTGGCTGGATGTCTGATCTATTCCTTCTCTACCTTCTATTTGAAAAAAAAAAACAAACGAATGCAAAAATGCATACATGCAGCCCCTTTGTACCCATTGCAGAACTTTTGAGTAATGCTTTCCTTCACGTCTCCGACAATTTCTGTGCCGTGTTCCCAAACAAGGAGGAGAAAAAACCTAAACAGATCCAGGAGGGAGCCAAGGTCTGCTTGCAGACTCAAGATCAGGGGGAATGAAAAAAAAAAATCCTCATCCATCAAGAGAAACTGACCGGTGCCCTTTGGCAGCGGTTAGGCAAAGACGAGGAGCCGGCAATCTGGAATAAGGAAGAGCTGGTTGGGAAAGCAGGTCTCTGAGCCGATATGGGGGCACGTGTGCCAGGGCCCCTGGCTCTGCGCCAAATGTGGAGGAATTGTGCAATCCGCCAACTCCCAAACAAAAGGCCGCTTTCTATCCCATCGGTAGCCCAAAACAAGGAAGTTCCTTCAAGATGCTTCCTCAAAGCTTTTGGGGCTGTCAATCCAAAAGCAAAGACAAGCATTCAACGATTGCGCCAGCCCCGCAGGAAATCTTCGTCTTCCTCTCGCTGGCACGCAGCATTGAGAAACCCAACCGGGGTTTGCACTGGCCGTTTCTCACATGTTGATCCCTGCGAGATTTGAAGGGGGATTTAAGGCTAAGATGAATACAGGATCTCTTGCAGGAACACGGCCTGGGTCGCTCTTATTGCAGCTCCTGCAAGACACGGCTGGGAGTTTAGCTAACTGAACCAGGAGGAAACACACGTAGAAACACACACAGGCCTAAACACACACATATATCCTGATTCTCGTTGTTGTTGCTTCCTTGATCTCCGGGCTGGCGGCCAAATATTTTGTGGGAATTAAAATCCCGAGCTGCCTGCCTCCCCTCCGCGCACCCTTTTCACGATGTGTTGTTTTGAACTGGCACACTCAGAATGGAAAGTTCCGCAGATGTTTCGCCATCTCCACGAACTTGGTTTGCACACTTAGCTCCCTTGTGTTTTCCACTTCACACACACCCCCACCCCGTTGCACCGGGGAGTGGATGAAGTGGCTGCCCGTAACTCGCATCCCATAATGAGCGCCCGCTGCCAAAACAAGCAGGATATCGGGATTGATGAGGATCCCAATGCAGGTACATGAACTACCGAGCACAATTCTTTCACTTCAAGCCAACTTGCTCCGGGCTGTTTGTCGATACTGGCCGGAGAACAACCTGAAAAGTTTTCATATCGGCTATTCTCCTGCTGTAGCCCTGCAGGCTGCAGCTCCAGGGTGCCAGAATGTTTGAAATTAAAATCTTGTCTATGATCCTACGGAAATAATAACAGGACAGGTAGTCCTCGGTTTATAACCATTTGTTTAGTGACCGTGAGGGATGCGGTGGCTCAGCGGCTAAGAGGCTGAGCTCGTCGATGAGAAAGGTCGGCAATTCAGCGGTTCGAATCCCTGGTGCCGCATAACGGGGTGAGCTCCCGTGACTTGTCCCAGCTTCTGCCAACCTAGCAGTTCGAAAGCAGGTAAAAAATGCGAGTAGAAAAATAGGGACCACCTTTGGTGGGAAGGGAACAGCGTTCCATGCACCTTTGGTATTCAGTCATGCCGGACACATGACCACGGAGACATCTTTGGACAGCGCTGGCTCTTTCAGCTTTGAAACGGAGATAAGCACCGCCCCCTAGAGTCAGGAATGACTAGCACAGATGTACGAGGGGAACCTTTACCTTTACTTTAGTGACCAAAGTTACAACAGCACTGAAAAAAAGTGACGTACGACCAGTCAAAAGAACAGAATAATAGAGTTGGAAGGGACCTTGGAGGTCTTCTAGTCCAACCCACTTCTCGGGCAGGAAACCGTAGATCAGTAGTTCTCAACCTGTGGTCCGCAGACCCCTGAGGGGCTGTGATGTCATCTCAGGGGCTCCCTGAAGGCTTGAAGAAATGTTCTGGTTTAAATCTTGAGTTAAGTCTTGGCATTGCGTGGCCACAGAAGTTATTTAAATGTGGTGTGTGGTGAGGAAAAAATTCAGGACCACTGCCCTACGCCATTTTAGACCAATGGTTGTCCCATCTCTTCTTAAAAAGTCCTTGCATTTATGACCACTACAGCATCCTCAGG
Organism: Pantherophis guttatus; assembly: GCF_059756535.1. NCBI lineage: Eukaryota > Metazoa > Chordata > Lepidosauria > Squamata > Colubridae > Pantherophis > Pantherophis guttatus. Next base: position 6,789,093 of record NC_142072.1, read on the forward strand.
GTCACGTAAATCAAAATTAGGGCCCTTGACAAGCGGCAACCAGATCACCATCTGCGATCTTCTCAGCTGGCTTCCGATAAGCTAACAGGGGAATTCAGATTTGCTTGATTCACCGAACAACTGCAATGATTTGCTTAACGACTGTAGCAAAAAAGGTCATAAAATGAGGCCTGACTCACTTAACAACTGCCTCGCTTCGGGATGAAAATTCTGACCGTTGTTGTAAGCCGAGGACTGCCTGTTGTAGTAGCGGTTTGTCGCTATTATTCTTTTAAATCTTGTTCATCCTGTTGTACAGGTAGTCCTCGACTTAACAACAGTTCATTCAGTGACCGGTCAAAGTTTACAACAGCACTGGAAAATGTGACTTATGACCATTTTTCACAGTTATAACCTTTGAAGCATTCCCAGGATCATGGGATCAAAATTCAGATATTTGGCCACTGGTTCATACTTATGACCATTGCTGTGTCCCAAGGTCACGTGATTCCACTTTTGCGACCTTCTGGCAAGCAAAGTCAATGGGGAAACCAGATCCACTTAACAACCGTGTTACTAACTCATCAACTGCCGTGATTCACTTAACCACGAAGCAAGAAAGGTCATAAAACGGGGGCAAAACTCACTTGACAAATGTCTCACTTAACAAGCAGAAATGTTGGGCTCGATTGTGGCCATACGTCGAGGACTGTCTGTTGTTGCAGCGGTGGTAATGTTGCATCATTATGACTACGATTGTTATTATTAAGGTACAGTTTGCAAGGAACGGAGCCAGAGGTGGGTTTCAGCAGGTTCTGACCAGTTCTGGAGAACCGGTAGCGGAAATTCTGAGTAGTTCGGAGAACCGGTAGTAAAAATTCTGACTGGCCCCGCCCCCATCTATTCTCTGCCTCCTGAGTCCCAGCTGATCGGGAGTTAATGGGGATTTTGCAGTAACCTTCCCATGGAGTGGGGTGGGAATGGAGATTTTACAGTATCCTTCCCCTGGAGTGGGGTGGGAATGGAGACTTTACAGTATCCTTCCCCTGGAGTGGGATGGCAATGGAGATTATACAGTATCCTATCCCTGGAGTGGGGTGGGAATGGAGATTTTACAGTATCCTTCCCCTGGAGTAGGATGGGAATGGAGATTTTACAATATCCTATCCCTGGAGTGGGGTGGGAATGGAGATTTTACAGTATCCTATCCCTGGAGTGGGGTGGGAATGGAGATTTTACAGTATCCTTCCCCTGGAGTAGGATGGGAATGGAGATTTTACAGTATCCTTCCCCTGGAGTGGGATGGGAATGGAGATTTTACAATATCCTATCCCTGGAGTGGGGTGGGAATGGAGATTTTACAGTATCCTATCCCTGGAGTGGGGTGGGAATGGAGATTTTACAGTATCCTTCCCCTGGAGTAGGATGGGAATGGAGATTTTACAGTATCCTTCCCCTGGAGTGGGATGGGAATGGAGATTTTACAATATCCTATCCCTGGAGTGGGGTGGGAATGGAGATTTTACAGTATCCTATCCCTGGAGTGGGGTGGGAATGGAGATTTTACAGTATCCTTCCCCTGGAGTAGGATGGGAATGGAGATTTTACAGTATCCTTCCCCTGGAGTGGGGTGGGAATGGAGATTTTACAATATCCTATCCCTGGAGTGGGGTGGGAATGGAGATTTTACAGTATCCCTCCCCTGCCATGCCCACCAAGCCACGCCCACCAAGCCATGCCACACCCACCAAGCCACACCCACAGAACCGGTAGTAAAAAAATTTGAAACCCACCAGAGAGCCATGGAAAGATCATCCTGCAGGGGGAAAATAATTTGTTCTCTTTTGCTTCCTAGTGAAAAACAAAATAGGCCATTGGATAAGGACGCCCGGTCGGATCCCTGAAGGACGGGAATTAGCCAATAAATAAATAAACCGATCCCATGTTAGTTTTATCTCATATTTACCCTGCTGTTGCCAGTTCTTATATTTTGAGTGGTTGCGACAACTTGCGATAACTTGCTTAGAACCACCCCTTGTAAGCCGAGTTTTGCTGGGAATTTACTCAACGGGTTGGAGTTTTCTCCAATTTCCGTTTTTGACCCTCCTTGCAAAGACAAAATGCAGATTGCAACAGACTTCTAGACCGAAAAGGCAAAACAAGTGTTTTAACCCAGCGGTGAACTTGAACTGCAGAAGGACCCTCGGCCCCATGGGGCACAACCTAAAGGCCACCTTGTCTTCAACTTCTGCAAGTAGATCTTGACTTCTGGAGAATTAAGGAGCCATTCCAGAGAGTCCAGTTGGTGTAGTGGTTAAGATATTGGACTAAGGACCAGGAGACCCTTGGTTCTAATCCTGCCTTAGACAAGAAGCCAGCTGAGTGACCTTGGGCCAGTCACTCCTTCTCAGCCCTAGGACGGAAGCAATGGCAAACCACTACTGAAATCTTGCCAAGAAAAAACTGTAAGGATTTGTCTAGGCCAGGGATCTCCAACCTTGGCAACTTTAAGACTTGTAGGACTTGAAGCAAAGCTGGCTGAGGAATTCTGGAAGCTGAAGTCCACAAGTCTTAAAAGTTGCCAAGGTTGGAGACCCCTGGTCTAGATAGTAGCTAGAAGTCAACATGACTTGATGGCACCAGAAAACAAAGAAAAGGGATATGTCCACCAATGGTGTCCACAGGCATGGTATAAAAAGCCAGGATGATGGTTACGACCACGCAGATCAAGCCCTGCCCTTTGGAGTGTGTGTAGGGGATGCCTCTCTATTTTGAGAAGAAGGAGAGGGACCCAACATATTCTCCTTTCAACTGCCAATCTAACAGAGAAGAGCAACCAGGATGATTAGAGGACTGGAGGCTAAAACATATGAAGAACGGGTTGCAGGAACCGGGCATGACTAGTCTAGTGAAGAAAAGGACTAAGGGAGATATGATAGCAGTATTCCAGTATTTGTGGGGCTGCCACAGAGAGGAGGGGGTGGCCAAGCAGTGGTGGGTTGCTACTGGTTCACCCCAGATCGGGCGAATCGGTAGTGGCGGTGATGGGAGGCTCCGCCCACCCGCCTGGACATCTCTGCACATGCACAGAAGCGTCATGCGTGAGCTCACATGCGCCGATGAGCAAACCGTTAGCGGCCAAAATTGAAACCCACTACTGGGGCCAAGCTATTTTCCAAATCACCCGAAGGCCAGATAAGGAATAATGGATGGAAACTGACCAAGGAGACATTCAACCCGGAAATAAGGAGAAATTTTCTGACAGTGACAGCAATCAATCAATGGAACAGAAGTTGCCTTTGGAAGTTGTGGGAGCTTCATCGCTGGAGGTTTTCAAGAACAGACTGGACTGCCATCTGTCAGAAATGGTGCAGGGTCTCCTGCTTGATGGTGGGGGGGCTTTGGACTAGTCTGGGAAGATTCATCTGGCATCTTGGTTCTTTTCCATACTGTTCTTGAGTCTGGTTGATTGAGTAACTTAATTGGTTAATTAAATGAATTTAGCCACTGAGCCTGATTAGCTGGCTCAGTGGCTAAGACACCGAGCTTGTCGATCAGAAAGGTCGGCAGTTCGGTGGTTCGAATCGCTAGTATAGGTCTCTTGCGTGAGCAGGGGGTTGGACTAGATGACCTCCAAGTTCCCTTCCAATTCTGTTAACTGTTACTGATCATTTTAAACAGAATAACAGGGTTGGAAGGGGGACCTTGGAGGTCTTCTAGTCCAACCCCCTGATCAGGCAGGGAATCTTATACCGTTTCAGGAAACTCTATCCTGTTTCATTTTCTACATCCCTATAACCATAAACCATAAAATTAAAGTCATGCATAATTCCACTAGGCTAAAAAAGCACGTTAAGCAAGTTTCAAAACTAATCCATCCTGGTGCATTGTGTGAGTGTAGCAACTGAGAAGGGATTTCTTTACAAGCGCCGTTTTCGGAATACTTTTCAGTAAGTAAATCCATCAACCGGGATTTTTGTCCTGGTTGAGCAGGGTGGCGTTATGGAATGCTCATTAACATTCCAACTTCTGAGAGAAGGAAGCTCATTTATGGGGTGTTTAAGCCAACTTACATCTTTTTCCCCCCCGCATTAACAGAATCTCTAAGCTGGCTCCTCTACCCTTCCCACAAGGCAACGGCCAAGCAACAAATGGGACAGGATTGTTTTCTTGGCTGCAAGGCAAAAATCACCTTTTCAGCAAACGCACGTCGTTTGCAAAGGTTGAAGAACTGGGAAGAAGTTTCTTGGATGAGACCTGAAATGTCTTCAGGAAGAAACAAAGTCCAGTTGCCATTTGAAAAAGCACCTTTCATCAGCGGTGGGTTTCACATATTCTTATCACCGATTTGCCGCACGCTCGCTTCGCACACTCGCAAACCTTCCACGCATACGCCCGGCCTTCCATGCAGGGCTTTGGTCACGCATGTGCCTTCCATGCATGCACCCAGCCTTGAAAACGTAGCTAAATAGGACGGCATTATGCGGGCTGGCACCCCATTAAGTGGGCTGGCCCACCTGCAGTCGCCGCTACCAGTTTGCATGAACCGGTACGAACCGGCTAAATACCACCTCTGCCTTTCATCCACTGAGCCGTGCACCCCATCCCATATACTGTATCAGGGGTCTCCAACTTTGCAAACTTTAAGACTGCCCACCCTGCCCCTCCCAGGAGTCTCCACGCGGCCCGTTTTGGATGCCAGGTAAGTGCAGGGCCCGCGCGGAGGCTCTGAGAGGGCGAAAAACGGGCCTACCGGAAGTACCGGAAGTCCAGAAAGGGGCTCATTTCCAGCCTCCAGAGTGCCCGGGGGAAGCTGTTTTTGCCCTCCTGTAAGTATGAGGAAAGCCTCCGAAGCCTGGGGAGGGCAAAAACGCACCCCCACCCATGGGACAGGAGGCTGAGTAAGCCACGGCCCCATGGACACACCCACCCAACAATTGGGCAGCGAACCGGTTGCTAAAAATTTTCAATCCCACTCCTGGTTGTCTCTTTGATTAAGAGATGCACGTATCCCTGCAGCAGAGCCTCTATTCCATTGTCAGGCCCCGGTTCAGACACAGTTGCAAACCGGTAGTAAAGGTAAGTAGAACCCACCCCTGATTCCCACCCCACTCGGGGGCCAGCCAGAGGTGGTATTTGCCCATTCTCCGAACTACTCAAAATTTCCGCTGCCGGTTCTCCAGAACCTGTCAGAACCTGCTGGATTTCACCCCTGGATCCTGGGCATAACCTCCAACTGGCAGAGTGGCTAAGCTGGGTTCATTTATTAGGCTAAGCCAAGTTTCTTCTCCGGGTTTGAGAAGACATTCTAATCGGTGCAAATACCAAGCTGGGAAATGCAAAGATTGTAGAAAGCCTTAAGTGTGGAGGAACCGCTGAAGTTCTTTACTCACAAGATAAAAAAAATACGATAGAGTTCAAGATATGGCCGGAAAAAGAGAAATAAAACAGAAAGTGACTCATATGGGTGGTGTTGGGCAATTTAGGAATCCCACACTTCTATGGCTAATTCACAACTGAGTCTGAAGGAAGATAATGCTTCTTTTACGAGGTGAGATAAACAGATATGCATGCACAGGTAGTGCACTCTAGCTAATTCCATTTCCCCTTAAAGGTAAAGGTAAAGGTTCCCCTCGCACATACGTGCTAGTCGTTCCTGATTCTAGGGGGCGGTGCTCATCTCCGTTTCAAAGCCGAAGAGCCAGCGCTGTCCGAAGACGTCTCCGTGGTCATGTGGCCGGCATGACACAACGCCAAAGGCGCACAGAACGCTGTTACCTTCCCACCAAAGGTGGTCCCTATTTTTCTACTTGCATTTTTGTACGTGCTTTCGAACTGTTAGGTTGGCAGAAGCTGGGACAAGTAACGGGAGCTCACCCCATTACGAGGCACTAGGGTTCGAACCGCTGAACTGCCAACCTTTCGATTGACAACTCAGTGTCTTAGCCACTGAGCCACCAGGTCCCTTTTTCCATTTTCCCTTACCTGCTTCTAATTTTTCCTAGATGCAAAACAGACAACATTTGAATCCCCACAGTCACACCCACCTCATCCCCAACCTGATATTTTTAATGTGGTCAAAGGGGGAGACAATGGAATAAACATCTGGAGAGGAAACAGACCTACTGTGTCTAATTCATGGAGTTCATACAGGTAGTCCTCGATTTACCACCATAGGTTTAGTGACTGTTTGAAGTTATGACAGCCCTGAAAAAAATTGATTTATGATTGATTTTTCACTCCTGTGGACTGTTGCAGCATCCCCGTGTTCACCTGATCAAAATTTGGGCACTTGGCAACTGGCATGTATTTATGACTGTTGCAATGTCCCGGGTCATGGGATCTCCTTTTTGCGACCTTCTGACATGCAAAATCAAACGAGGAAGACCGATTCACTTAACAACCGGGTTACAAACTTAACAACTGCAGTGATTCTTTTAACCACTGTGGCAAGATAGGTCGTAAAACGGGGCAAAACCAGAAGTGAAATCCAGCAGGTTCTAACAGGTTCTGGAGAACCGGTAGCAGAAATTTTGAGTAGTTTGGAGAACCGGCAAATACCACCTCTGCCTTGCCCCAGAGTGGGGTGGGAATGGAGATTTTGCAATATCTTTTCCCCAGGAGTGGGGAGGGAATGGGGATTTTGCAATATCCTTCCCCCAGGAGTGGGGAGGGAATGGGAATTTTGCAATATCCTTCCCCTGGAGTGGGGTGGGAATGGAGATTTTGCAGTATCCTTCCCCCGCCACACCCACCAAGCCACACCACGCCCACCAAGCCATGCCCACAGAACCGGTAGTAAAAAAAAATTGGATTTCACCACTGGGCAAAACTCACTTAACAACTGCCTTGCTTAGCAATGAAAATTTGGACTCCATTGTGGTTCATAAATTGAGGACTACCCACATACGAATGAAATGGGTTTTAATCTTTGTCCTAAACTCAGCCACTATTTTGGTTTCCTCCCTGACAGATCACTCCAAGCGCCTACTGTAACTCTTGGCTTGAAAAAGTTGTCCACTTTTTATCATGTGAAACACCAATCTGGTTCATCTTTCAGAAGAAAAAGGAGTTTGTTTCTCGGGGTTGAGCACGGGGACATGTGTGCAATGCACATGGAGGAAAACGCACATACATTTCATACCAAAGTGAAACCAACTGATTCTCTTCCTGTCGTTTTTCGTTGTCCGATGGACGGATGTTTATTTGTTCTTTCGTTTGTTAGAGCAAACAAACGCAAAGCAACATCTGTTGCATTCCTCCACTCTTCTGCACAACAACCCTGTAGTGTAGGGGTAGGGTTTTTATTTGTTGCTTATTCGTGTCAGAAGCACCACGCTTAAAACAAGGCATACTATGGCATAAAATATAAGATGAACTTATGGACAAATGAAACAGATCCTGCCCTGAAATTAGCAACATTCATTGCATTCTGTCGCACTGCCAGGAAATGCTCAAGCGTACACTGATCTGGACACAAAGGGCAGGCATGCACCTGTGTTGTTGCCCACATGTCACCACAAAGGGCAGAAGCCACCAGATAGCCTCATTTGTTCAGAGTGTCTCTGGATCTTGTAGTTGTGTATTAGGGTTAGGGTTGGCAGGCTTCAATCCAGGAAGCCCTCCCTGGCACTTTGTGGCAAAGCTGTCTCACAACTTTGACATCAACGCACAGTGGAAAGCCAAATGGGCTGCTGACCGCCCAGATACAAATAGTTTACGTAGATGACCCTACACAAAAGATGTCAGGTTTTGACCTTCCTCGCTAGCATTGGTCAACTCTGAACAGGATCCGTACCCAACATGGTGTCTGCCAGGACTCATTGTCTTGTCTCTACCCCTCAGTGTGACTGTGGTGCTCCTCGACAAAATATCCATCGCATGGTATCCGAATGTCCATCAAGAACTGTGGAACGAACTGCCCCCGGGAATTCGTAAGATCTCCGACCTCCGGATATTTCGCTGCGCATTGAAGACCCTGTTGTTCTGCCAGGCCAGACTATCAACACAATAGTTTTAAATTGGGGTATTTAAATTTATTGGGGTTTTTAAATCTGAGCCAATTTATTTAATTATTTTAAATTTTATATTGTTGTTTTGTCTGTGTTTTTAAATAGGCTGTACACTGCCCTGAGTCCTTCGGGAGAAGGGCGGTATAGAAATAAAATTATTATTATTATTATTATTATTATTATTATTATTATTATTATTATTATTATTATTATTATTATTAGTTTACACCGGCCCAATGTCTGATTTTTTCCAACATAGACCACCCTGTCCTTGAATGGCTGGGTGGACTGGACATTAACAGAGGTGGGATTCAGCCGGTTGTGTCCGGTTCGGGCAAACTGGTAGCGGCGACTGCAGGAGGCCCCACCCACTCGCCCGGATGTAATGTGCGAGTACTACGCATGCACGGAAGGCCTTGGGCATGCACTCACATTTACGAACCGGTAGGGAAGGTAAGTGAATCCCACCTCTGGACATTAACATTTGAACTACTATAAATCCATGTATTTGCCATATGCTAAATAAATAAAATAAGGGTTAGGGTTAAGGAAAGAGAATGGCCCAAAATCAGGGGTGAAATCCAGCAGGTTCTAACAGGTTCTGGAGAACCGGTAATGGAAATTTTGAGTAGTTCGGAGAACCGGCAAATACCACCTCTGGCTGGCCCCAGAGTGGGGTGGGAATGGTGATTTTGCAATATCCTTCCCCCAAGAGTGGGGTGGGAATGAAGATTTTGCAGTATCCTTCCCCTGCCACACCCACCAAGCCACACCACGCCCACCAAGCCAAGTCCACAGAACCGGTAGTAAAAAAATTTGGATTTCACCACTGCCAAAAATCACCAACATTCTTTCACGGCTGAAGGTAATTTTAAGCCTAGGTCTCCCCTTTCCTAATTCACCTTAACTCTGCACAAACTGACCCAAGGAGTAAATTGCACATCTTGTAATCATTACAGCCAGGATTCACCCCAATTTAATCGTAAACAGATAAATGTTTCAAAAGAAGTGACAGTTTTCGATCCATTTCACCAGAAATACTTTCATTCTTGCCAAAACGTTCAGGCAGAAAGTTTGACAAAAGTTTATGAAACAAGCACGCACGCTTCGAGTTTTTAAAAGTCGCTCTTGGCCCAAATGATTACAAAGCCGGGTTGAAGAAGATAGAAAAATGGGATCTTTTTTTTTTTTCACCGGGTCTACACCAGTTTGGGGGACAATCTGCAAATAATGCAAACTGAATCTACTCAGGTACAGAAGAAACATTCGAAATAACACCACTAGTAAGGACAAGTTTGGGAAGATAAAATAAGCAATAAATCAGGAGATTCGGTGGGAGAAATGTCTTATTTCAACAAGGCAGAAATATTGGAGAGTAAATTAACCGCGCACTCAGACAGTGGAAGTGTGAAAATCTGAATGTGCAAACTTGTTTTTAAGACAGGGGTAATTACTATTAACTGATTTATAATGTGCTGATTGTGCAAATAGCTATCCTATTATTTCCGAGTCAGATGCAGAAAATCGAAATGCTCTTTCCTAAGACAAAAGGTTGGAAATGTGTCCTTTGCACGTTTTCTTGAATAACCGTACACCAGAACATTGGTTTTTTTTCTACAAGTTTCTGGGGAGGCCCAAAACTCACTCAAATCTGGTCTTGCAGCAGATAGAAACTTGGCTTGGAGCAGCTGTCCATAAAGCCACTTCAGAAAAACTGTACAGCAAATCCATTTAAGCCTCTCTTCGGTTTTTGAGGGCAAAGCCTTTATACGCAATTTTGCAGCACAGATGTGCCCCAGCTGTTCTTAACTGCCCCTTTTGTATACAGGTAGTCCTCGATTTACAACAATTCATTTAGTGACGGTTCAGAGTTACAACGGCATTGAAAAATGTGACAATTAACCAGTGGAATGGCTTGCCTTCAGAAGTTGCTTCATCACTGGAGGTTTTTAAGAAGAGACTGGACAGCCCCTTGTCTGGAATGGCCTAGGGCAGGGGTCAGCAACCTGTGGCTCTAGAGCCGCATGTGGCTCTTTCACCCCGTTCATCAAAAATTGGTTTTAAGCCCACAAAGAGGGGGAGGCCATCGGCTTACTGTTCGAAGGCCGTCATTTTATCACGACGTTAGAGAAATGGGGAAAGAAAATATCCCTTCACGCCATGTGCTGCAATCAAGTTGATTTAGGAAACCGTAAATGGTTTCACATTTCCTTCCATAAAAATGTGTTTGGAGGGTTGGGTGCAAATAGAAAGAGGACACGTGCAAGAGAAAAATGTTGTATTTTTATTTTTATTCTGTCCTGGGCCTTTTTTGTGGAGCCCGGATCACTTCCTTCCTTCCTCTCTTTCTTTCTTTCTGCCTAACTTATTCTCACCCCTATGGGCGAGGTGAACCGTGCTAAGATCCCTGCAAAAACCTTGTTGTAAAGGGGACTAAAAATAATAATAATAATCTACCACTCCTGGAGTCCAATTCCGGTTTTGTAACCGCAACATTGCAGGGACTTTTCTGCCAAATTTTGACAGATTCTGCTTAAAATAAGGAGCTATATTGGGTAGACAGATGGCACTCTGGCTAATAAAAATGCCGGAGGACAGTTTTGGGACTCCACGGAACTTGTGGGCAGAAGATCCTTAGAATCAGTGAGTAATCCGGCTAGTATTTCTCAACCTCAACCACTGTAAGCGGGGTGGACTTCCACTCCCAGAATTCCCCAGCCAGCCCTGCTTAAAGTGGTTGAGGCTGAGAATCCCAAAGGCACTTTTTTCAAAAGGCAGCTGGACTTGATTTTTCCTTGCTGATATTTCACTTGTCATCCAAGAAGCTTCTTGAAGTCCACTCAGCTTAAAGTGGTTGAGGTTGAGAATCCCAAAGGCGCTTTTTCCAAAAGGCAGCTGGACTTTGTTTTTCCTTGAAGACGTTTCGCTTCTCCTCCAAGAAGCTTCTTCAGTTCTTCAAGGAAAAACAAAAGTCCAGTTGCCTTTCGCTAAAGCACCTTCGGAATCATTATAACCTAGACAACTAAGAATTTCCATAAGACATCGTGAAACACTGAATTAGCCTTCCATCCTACTTTTTCTTATGGACCAAGGAGGTGACATAAATAGAGTCCAGGGGTGAAATCCAGCAGGTTCTGACAGGTTCTGAAGAATTGGTAGCAGAAATTTTGAGCAGTGCGGAGAACTGGTAGCAGAAATTTTGAGCAGTTCGGAGAACCGGTAGCAGAAATTTTGAGCAGTTCGGAGAACTGGCAAATACCACCTCTGGCTGGCCCTAGAGTGGGGTGGGAATGGAGATTTTGCAGTACCTTTCCCCTGCCATGCCCACCAAGCCACACCACATCCACCAAGCCACACCCACAGAACCAGTAATAAAAAAAAATGGATTTCACCACTGATAGGGCCCTCTTCTGCTATTTCATTCCCACAACAACTTTGGGAGGGAGTTTGAATTGAGAGCTTAACGGGTTCAAAGGAAGCTTCCAGAGCCTGTAGTACAGTGGACTAAAGCACTGTTATTAACAACTGCTGCTTGCAATTACTGCAAGTTCAAATCTCACCAGGCTCAAGGTTGACTCAGCCTTCCATCCTTTCTAAGGTAGGTAAATTGAGAACCCAGATTGTGGGGGCAATAAGCTGACTTTATATAAATATACAAAAGTATGAAGGCTATTGCTTAACGCATTGTAAGCCACCCTGAGTCTCCGGAGAAGGGCGGCATATAAATAAAAGCAAAAAAAACAAAAACAAAAACTGAGTAAGGACTAAAATTGGGGGATTCCCAGTTCCTAACCCAATCCCTTCCCCCTTTCCCCACAAGGGATGACCCCACAAGGGATGACCCCCTTCCCCACAAGGGAAGTCCATAGAAAAAGCATTCCTCGTTCAAACATCTGTCTGCCTCTTTCCAACAACCTGCATCAGCCACTGAATCTGCTATTAGAGAAAGTCCCTTGCTAATTTGCCCAAATCTGGCACGATCAACTCTCCAGAAAGCCATTTTTTAAAAAAAAAAACCCATACTCTGTGCAAGGTGATTTGGGGATGAAAACAGGAGGAGGAATAGACAAACCCGGTTTCCAGGCTGAAGTGAGGCTTAAGAACCAAGATAAGGGTCCATGTGAGAAGCCAGAAGCTGGCAGCCAGTGACTTACCTCGCAGTGGCCAAACCAGGCCAGCTCTGTGTGCAGCACCATCAGAAAGATGCCCGACATGCCCATCAGCAACGACCATCCTGCCAGGTTCTTCTCTTCGCCCAGCAAGAGTTTCCGTCCCCGAAGACGACGCAAATTCTCGCCAGGCTCCGGTGGGATGTGAAGGGCCCTGGTCTCAGCTGGGTCCCGTTTGATCTGCATCTCTTGAGCGTTGCTGGGGGAGGAAGAGCGCTTGTTGCCTTGAGTTGGGAGGCAGGGGCTGAAGACCCCTTGGGCGGCCCCCCATCCCGGCCTCTTGAGCAACCAGCAGGCAGCCAGGACGAGGGTGGGAAGGAGGAAGGAAAGAAAAGAAAAGAAAAGGAGAGAAAAGAAAAGAAAGGAAAGGAAAGGAAAGGAAAGAAAGAAGGAAAGGAAAGAAGGAAAGAAAAAGAAAGAAAGAAAGAAAGAAAGAAAGAAAGAAAGAAAGAAAAGAAAAGAAAAGAAAAGAAAAGAAAGGAAAGGAAAGGAAAGGAAAGGAAAGGAAAAAAAGAAAGAAGGAAAGAAAAAGAAAGAAGGAAGGAAGGAAAGAAAGAAAGAAAGAAAGAAAGAAAGAAAGAAAGAAAGAAAGAAAGAAAGAAAGAAAGAAAGAAAGAAAGAAAAAAAAAAAGTGAAAGTGATAAGAAAGCAAAAGTGGAGAGCAACGGGACAAGACAAAAAAGAAAAAAGAAAACAGCAGCCCGATGAGAATCCGCGTCCCGAGAAAGTGCTGAAGAAGCCGAAGCGCTCGTGCGGAGTCCCGGACCCAACTGCTGCCCAACCAAGCCCCGCAGAGCGCCGGAGGAACTTGCTGGTGCTTGGGGCTGGGGCACTTCGTCAGCGGGCGGGGCGAGCGGGGCGAGGCGGGGCGGGGGCTGCCCAAGGAGGGCTGGCCGAAGTGTGAAAAGGCGAAAAGGGGCCGGAGCCCAGTGCCTGGACTTGGGACTTTATAGGGCAGTGTTTCTCAACCTTGGCCACCTCAAGATGCGTGGACTTCAACACCCAGAATCCCCCAGCCAGCTCTGCTGGCTGGGGGATTCTGGGAGTTGAAGTTCACGCATCTTGAGGTGACCAAGGTTGAGAAACACTGTTATAGGGGCAGAAAGGGCTTGGGGGGTGGGAGGTGCTGGGAACCAGTGGGGCAGAGAATCAATTTCCCCCTCCCCATATCTCTTTTTCTCTCCTCCCCCCCCCACTTCCCTCCAACACGCCGGGATCTGGCTGCGAAAACTGATCTAGAAACAAGCCCAATTGCGAGCCTAAGAACCGGGGCTGAAAAGTGAAACGGAGACCCGCGATTGTGCGTCCCCACGACGCGCTTAAACCGGTGTTGTCTATGGAGTTTCTCAGTCATTCAGGTCATGGTTGTCCCAAAGGTGCTTTTTTTCCCCTTTTTTTCTTTCTTTTTTTTTTTTTTAAAAAAACAGTGCCCTGTCAGGATAACGTTTTCAAATGGCGCAAAACCACAGAAAAATTAAGAGTAAATCTTAACACACAAACTAATAACGGTCATTATAATATAGTGCCAGTAATTATAATAATATAAATTTCTTCTCGTCTTAGCTTATTTTTATTTTATTTTATTTCAAATTTATATACCGCCCTTCTCCCTGAGGACTCAGGGCAGTGTACAGCCAGATAAAAACATACAATACAAACATTAAAAACAATTAAAAGAAATATCTCTGTTTGGCCCCAAATTTAAAAAGACAAAACCAATTAAAATTATTAAAAGAATTTGTTAAGCCATTTGTTATTTACATTTTTATCCCTTACTATGGTTATAGTTTTATTTTTATTTATTATTTATTATATTATTTATTTATTCATTATATTATTTATTTATTTATTTATTATTTATTATTATTTATTTAGTTATATCTTTATTTTCCATACTAACAGTTCTTAACAGTCATACTCCTTACTTTCTCTCATTTCTACCTCTTGTATCTTTTCTTTTATGTACACTGGGAGCCTATGCACCAAGACAAATTCCTTGTGTATCCAATCACACTTGGCCAATAAAGAATTCTATTCTATTCTATTGTCTCTATCCATTCGTAAAATTTATTCCATGTCCGATAATATTCCGAGTCTTCTTTATCTTTAATTTGTAAAGTTAGTCTATCCATTTTAACATAATCTCAAATTTTCCTAATTATATTCTCGTCTGATGGGGTGTTCACATTTTTCCAATATTTGGGTATATAATTCTTGCTGCCGTCAATATACGTAACACTAAATATATAGTTGCTTTATCATAACTTTTCGATACTATACCTAAAAGACATGTTTCTGGTTCTTTTTTTTTTTAAAGGCAACTGGACTTCCTTGGTTTTTTTTGAAGACGTTTGGCTTCTCCTCCCAGAAGCTTCTTCAGCTCTAACAGGATAGTGGGGTCAAGGAAATGACCAACTGTCTGAAAGGAATATCAATCCTTCCATTCCCCACTAACCAACCAGCTTCCCAGAGTCACTCGATCGTAAAATGGGCAGCATAAAAATTGAATAGATAAATAAATAACATAGAATGCTTTCCCTTGGATACCGCATAGCTGTTTGGGGTAGGACGTAAACCAATATTTCCTGTATTTACACTTAAAGAATTTGAGGTTGTGAATCACTTACGCACCTTGGGAAAAATGTGCTATTTGTTGTGTCTGACTGCAGCCCTACCCAGATTTATCTGTGATTTCTAAATCGATCCAGGTAGATTTCTGTAAGCATCATCCTTATCAGCCACGGAGAAGCTTCCTGCTTTATAGGATTAAAAGAGAATAAGATGACACAATGGCAGACTTCATCTACATTTTGCCCTGCCGTGCCTGATAAAAATGTCATTTCCCAAAAGACCCAAAGGCAGGGGTGAAATCCAGCAGGTTTTGACAGGTTCGGGAGAACAGGTAGCGGAAATTTTGAGTAGTTCGGAGAACCGGCAAATACCACCTCTGGCTGGCTCCAGAATGGGGTGGGAATGGAGATTTTGCAATAATCCTTCCCCCAGGAGTGGGGAGGGAAGGGACATTTTGCAGATCACATCACACCCACCAAGCCACACCCACAGAACCGGTAGTAAAAAAAAATTGGATTTCACCACTGCCCAAAGGTGCTTTCTCAAGAGGCAACTGGGCTCTCTTGCTTTTCTTTGAAGACATTTCGCTTCTCATCCAAGAAGCTTCTTCAGCTCAAGCTATTTACCTAATACAGGTAAATATTGAAAAAGAGTGGGGGAAACACCTCCACCACCACCCCAAAAAAAACCAATATAGGTAAATATTCCCAAAGGTGCTTTTTCAAGAGGCAAATGGACTTTCTTGCTTTTCTTTGAAGACATTTCGCTTCTCATCCAAGAAGCTTCTTCAGCTCTGACTGGATGTTGGGATCTAGGAATATAAATCCTTGCATTTCACATGACCACGGAGACGTCTTTGGACAGCGCTGGCTCTTTGGCTTTGAAACAGAGATGAGCACATAGACTCTACTCTATGTAGAGTCGGGAACGACTAGCACATATGTGCAAGGGGAACCTTTACTTTTACTTGCATACCTCCGGACTAGACTGTGTTGTTTCTCCGTGTCATATAATACAGGTGGGTAATACATAATTTTAATTTTGTATTTATTTATTCATTTAGTCATGTTTATGTAGTGTATTTCTGGGATGGAAGAGGGGCTGTGGGAGACAGCCAAAACGAGTGGACGTGATTGCTTGGGGAATGAAATTCACTGAAAGCCAAAAACATTTTCTTGTGTAAAAAAAGAGCCCAACGTTTCATGACGTTTTGCTGTGTGGCTCCGAGGACTTCCATTTTTCTGGCCTGAATCAAAGAGTTTCTTCTTCGGGCCAAAACAGAGCCAGTTTGTTTAAGGTGCTGGCTTAGAAACCAGGAAATTGTGAGTTCTAGTCCCGCCTTAGACATGAAAGGCATCTGGGTGACTTTGGGCTAGTCATTCTCGCTCAACCCGACCTACCTCACAGGGTTGTTGCTGGGGGTGGGGGCCAAAAAGGAGGGGGAAGGAGTATTATGCATGTTCGCCCCCTTGGGCTATTTATAAAAAGTAATAAAGGTGGAATAAAAATCAAATCAATAAAATAAAATAATAAAATAATAAAATAATAAAATAATAAAATAAGTAAAGACAAGACAAGACAAGACAAGACAAGACAAGACAATGCCCCCTCCTGAGCCAAGGCAACTACCAAGAAGGATGATAATGGTGAAGGATGAGAAATAAAAGTTAAACTCTTATGAGAAGCCATCGTAAGGGGTTTTTTTTTTTTTTTTTTTTTTTTTGCTTTTTCCAGGCAGGGACTGGACCAATATAAGTCTCTGCCCTCAAGAAGCAGTTTAATTTCAAAGAGGGAATCCTCAGTATCTTTGGCCCTGCAATTTCCTGAAGCCCAGGCAGCAATGTAGGTGGTCACAGGTTCTGAAAACTGTACTTCAAAAAACATGTGGAAGACGATGGCTTCTGTTGGTTAGGATTTGGAGGCAGAAAGGAAATCTAGAACCTCTTTGATGGGCAAATGCTCCATCTTAACCTCCAGGGATTTTTTTAGAGTTGTAATATGAAAAGCAGAAGAGTTGTTTTTTTGGTGGGTTTTTTTTTTGGTTTTTTTTTTAAAGAGAAGCAATAATGATCACAAAACAACAGAGATCAGCAATTGTGAAGTTCTCAAAACTCGGAACTTCCCCAAAGTGCTTTTCTTCCACCAACCGTTACCCATTTCCAATTGTTTCAGCCTTTCAAGGAAAACGAAATAAAAGCCATTTTTTTTGCCACCCACATTTCCTCCCCCAGAACACAAGAAGCATCCGTGTCGCTGTTGGAGAGCTGCCCCGGTTGGATTTCTGCCCCACCACTGTCGAGGCCTTTCCTTCCCTAGATATGTCCGACCAGGTGCTAGAGAGAGAGAGAGAGAGGTTTTAATTTTTATTTGGATCCCTTTAAGTTCTACAGAGCACGGGGTGGGCTTGATGATCTCAAGAGGACCTTCTGATTTAAGGATGCCATGTGGAAGGCCTATATTCATAGGTTGGGATACAGGAGGCAAAGAGATAAAGGAATTAGGCTTCTCCTTTGCAATGGCTTTAGCCCCATATTCAGGATCTCTGAAGCAGTTCAGATGAAGCTCTGTTAGTACATTAAAAATGGCTGGCGCTTTGACTCCCTTTTCTCAGGTTATTTGATTTATTTGACCGCGTATCCTGCGGACCTTCTTTTCCTTCAGTAGAGGAAAGGAAGTGGAAAGGCCGGCATTCAGAAGTCTAGCCAGAAAAGAACCAGCTCTTGCTGTAAAGATTTACCACCAATGAGTCAACCAGCCCTGTTTAGCTGTGAACTATTTATTAATGAAGAGTAATTCATACAAGACTTGGGAAGTGTGTCCAAGGCTTTGGCTCAGCTGTTAATCATCTCTGAGATGACAGCTCTCCAAAATGAATCATTGTTATTTGAAAGAAGCGGAAGTGAGGCCCGAAGGAAGAAGAGACGGCAGATTGAATGACATCCCTTTTGCGAGTTCACACACACGTGTCATTCGCTGCAGGTTCGGGTTTTCTCTACACCCGTGAGGACCCTCAGGCGGCGCCTGGGAGGAGGAAAAAGCCGTGAATTCTGAGAGAAAGATGGACGGAAGGATGGACGGACAGATAGAGATGGATGGATGGTTGAGATAGATGATAGATAGATAGATAGATAGATAGATAGATAGATAGATAGATAGATAGATATAGCACTTAGACTTATATACTGCTTCACAGTGCTTTACAGCTCTCTCTAAGTGGTTTACAGGGTCAGCCTATTACCCCCAACAATTTGGATCCTCATTTTACCCACCTCAGAAGGTTGGAAGGCTGAGTCAACCTTGAGCCTGGTGAGATTTGAACTGCCAAATTGCAGGCAGCCGGCAGCCGGCAGGTAGCAGAGGTAGCCTGCAGTACTGCACTCTAACCACTGCGCCACCATGGCTCTTTACTCTAGATATATGAGAGAGAGAGAGAGAGAGAAATGATATCGACGATAGATAGATAGATAGATAGATAGATAGATAGATGATATAGATGAAAGATAGATAGATGATAGATAGATAGATAGTTAGATGGATGATAGATAGATAGATAGATAGATAGATAGATAGATAGATGAAAGATAGATAGATAGATAGATAGATGATATAGATGAAAGATAGATAGATAGATAGATAGATAGATAGATAGATAGATAGATAGATAGATAGATAGATGATACAGATGGATAGATAGATAGATAGATGAAAGATAGATAAATAGATAGATAGATAGATAGATAGATAGATAGATAGATGATATAGATGAAAGATAGATAGATGATAGATAGATAGATAGTTAGATAGATGATAGATAGATAGATAGATAGATAGATGAAAGATAGATAGATAGATAGATAGATGATATAGATGAAAGATAGATAGATAGATAGATAGATAGATAGATAGATGATATAGATGAAAGATAGATAGATAGATAGATAGATGATATAGATGAAAGATAGATAGATGATAGATAGATAGATAGTTAGATAGATAGATAGATGAAAGATAGATAGATAGATAGATAGATGATATAGATGAAAGATAGATAGATGATAGATAGATAGATAGTTAGATAGATGATAGATAGATAGATAGATAGATAGATAGATAGATGAAAGATAGATAGATAGATAGATGATATAGATGAAAGATAGATAGATAGATAGATAGATAGATAGATAGATGATATAGATGAAAGATAGATAGATAGATAGATAGATGATATAGATGAAAGATAGATAGATAGATAGATAGATGATATAGATGAAAGATAGATAGATAGATAGATAGATAGTTAGATAGATGATAGATAGATAGATAGATAGATAGATAGATGAAAGATAGATAGATAGATAGATGATATAGATGAAAGATAGATAGATAGATAGATAGATAGATAGATGATATAGATGAAAGATAGATAGATAGATAGATAGATGATATAGATGAAAGATAGATAGATAGATAGATAGATAGATAGATGATATAGATGAAAGATAGATAGATGATAGATAGATAGATAGTTAGATAGATGATAGATAGATAGATAGATGAAAGATAGATAGATAGATAGATAGATAGATAGATGATACAGATGGATAGATAGATAGATAGATAGATGAAAGATAGATAAATAGATAGATAGATAGAGAGATAGAGAGATAGATAGATAGATGCACAGAAGTGTTTTGATGACATCAGGGTCAATGGGCAGAGCCTCCCGCCGGTTTTTATTACCGGTTCTATAGAACCGGTGCAAACCATAGGCAACCCACCGCTGGCCTGGAAGGCCCAAAAATCAGCTGGTTGGTGCACGCATGTGCTCTGGAGCTGAGCTACAGCAACGCTCGCGTGCCCACAGATATGGCTCCGTGTGCCACCTGTGGCACATGTGCCATAGGTTCACCCTCACGGCAATAGGACGTATTGAGATGGAAGTCTGCTTAGAATCACACGGAGGTGTTTTCGGCTGTGAAATTGGTCTGCTCTTGAGAGCAGACAGAATGGGGACAGCCCTTCATGTTGTGAACCTGTCGTTGTTGTTTTTCCCTAAAAGGATGGACTTTTTTTTTCTTTTTCTTCTGTCAAACCAATTTCCCAAGCAGGACACACCCTGCTTGATTCAGCAGCTCTGGTTCTGTTTCTGACACACACAACTAAGAGGTTTCAACTATATATACCTACCTCCCCCACAAAAATAGTGAAAAGCATGGACAAGTTAAATACATATTTCAGTGTATCATCCCCTCCATATGCAGGAGGGGTGAAAGAAACTTTATTTCCTTGTTCGGTAGACATTCAGAGGCCAATTCAGTTCGACTGCTGGTGGATTATGAAACCTAAGCATTTTTTTCCCCAGAGAAACTGGAGCCATTTAGGAGATTCTGCATTATGTAAGAGGTTAGACTAAATCAGGATTGTTATGATTATTATTATTCATTAAACATGAAACTCAGTCAACTGAACATTTAAAAATGTGTCACAAATACCATTGACTGGTGCTAACGGTTGATATGGGTTGGTGCTAGAGCCCTAGGTATCGACCAAGTATCTTCTTAAAATATATGATGTTCTGAGTAGCGCAGTTTTTTGCTGGTGTTATTGCAGGAAGCTGAAATTTCTTGATGTATCTTATAAAATTCTTGGACATGGTACCAAGTGCCCCGATGACAATGGGTATCACAGTTACATGTTTCATCCATAGCCATGTAGTTTCAATGGCACGTCGCGATATTTCATGATTTTTTCCAGTTCTTTTTTTTCGACTCCGGCATCTCCTGGTACCGCGATATCAATAAATTGTACGTTTTGGTTTTCGACAACTGTGATATCTGGCGTGTTGTGTTCCAAGTGACGATCCGTCTGTATTCAAAAGTCCCACAAGATCTTCACCTTCTCATTTTCTATAACTTTTTCCACTTTATGTTCCCATGACTTTTTGGATATAGGTAAGTCGTATTTTTTACATAATGACCAGTGGACTAATTTAGGAACTCGGTCGTGTCTAGCTTCGTAATCAGTTTGTGTGATTTTGCTGCATTCACATATTAAATGTGAAACAGTTTCGACTTTGTTATTGCAAAGTTGGCAGTTTGGATTGTCGGTGGATTTTTGTATCTTTGCTTTCATGGCATTAGTTTGTAGTGCTTGTTCTTGAGCAGCTAGTATTAAACCTTCCGTTTCTTTCTTGATGGTTCCCATCTTAAGCCATCCCCATGTAAAGTTGTCATCACCTTTTCCTTCAATGTTTTTCAAGTGCTGTCCATGCAAAGCTTTGATTTCCCATCTATTTAATCTGTCATCCAGCTGTTTTTCCTTATATTCTGCCTTTGTTTCTGTTGTTTTTATAATGTTCTCCGTTTTCACAGCCTGCAGCAATTTTTCTGTACTTTGGTTCACATAATCATTCAGACTTTGTTTTTCTTCTTCTACAGTTTGATGGATTTGCAATAGTCCTCTGCCCCCTATTTTTCTTGCCAGGTACAACCTGTCGATGTCATTTCGTGGATGTAAAGCGTGGTACATATTGAAAAGTTTGCGCGTTTTCCAGTCCAAGTTTTCCAGTTTTCCAGCAAAAGTCCAGTTGATGATTCCAGCTGAGTAGCATATAACTGGAACTGCCCATGTATTAATGACATTATTATTATTGTTGTTGTTGTTGTTGTTGTTATTATTATTATTATTATTATTATTATTATGACAGTATACACTGCAAACGAGATGACCATGCTGGATTTCATATCCCAAATCATTAGTCGAACACTTCCCAAGCATTTAGGACTGCGTGATGTATTATTATTATTATTATTATTATTATTATTATTATTATTATTATTATTATTATTATTATTATTATTATTATTCTCCAAAGCACCAGAGCCAGGGCAGGACAAGAAATAATGGTTGGAAATGAATTAAAGAGAGAAGCAATCTGGAATTAAGGAGAAACTCCCTAACGTTGAGGACAATTAATCAGTGAAATAGCTTGCCACCAGAAATCGTGGGCGCTCCATCATTGGAGGCTTTGAAAAAGAGACTGGACGGCCACTTGTCTGGAATGGTATGCTTGAGCAGAGGGTTGGACTAGAAGACCTCCAAAGTCCCTTCCAGCTCTATTCTGATTGATTGATTGATTGATTGATTGATTGATTATCTTGATTCAATATCCTCCTTCAGGTCTTATGGAGGAGAAGAATGGTCTGGTTCTCTTAACCAGATAGATCTGTTCTTGCACAGTTGGAGAGATCTCCTGCTTGAGCAGAGGAATGGACTAGAAGACTTCCAAGGACTCTTCCAACTCTTCGGTTATTCTATTAAGAATGCAGTAGATGCCCATGTTGTTCAAGAGCATTATGGTGGGGATTTCATAGGGTTTCCTGATATCCTGCAGTGACACAACATCATCAAGGATTGTAGCCAAGATTACTAAGTCACTGCATTATGAATTTTAGACACTCTTACCCACTCTTTCGCCCCACCCAAACCAAG
The DNA here is from genome assembly GCF_059756535.1 of Pantherophis guttatus. Taxonomy (NCBI): domain Eukaryota; kingdom Metazoa; phylum Chordata; class Lepidosauria; order Squamata; family Colubridae; genus Pantherophis; species Pantherophis guttatus. Next base: position 6,811,315 of record NC_142072.1, read on the forward strand.
TCAGTGCCGGGCGTTGGCTTGGATCTGACTCAGTGTGTTTAGGGCCATCCAGTGAGTCAGCAGTCAAATATCCTGGAGGATGGGATATATTTCTCTCCCATCCACCCTTTGGAGGTATCCCAGGGAGATCATGGACATGTACCCAAGGTCAACTCCTGCTGACGTTCAGTGAACTTAAGTGGTTTAAAAATGACAGGGGGAGAGAAAACCAAGACAGATACAAGGGTGTGGGAATTTAGCCGAAACATACTGGGCTTTCCACTAGATTCAGCAGTTCCCTGTGGGATCAAGTGGCTGCACTCCAGAAGGGAAACGACATTTTGGCCTGTAATAATGATTGGCCACGTAAGACATCAAAGGGCCGTGGAATCAATATTCTTGTAGCTGTGGGGAGAACACAGCTTTGTGGATGACATAATTTTGAGCGTCTCTCACATTTAGGAGCCCTCTCTGTCCACCCACAGACTCTTTGAAGAAATACTCTTGGTAGGATCACCATCTGAGTGATGGTTCTGGGTAGGACTTGAGTTCTAACGTACATTTTGGTTATTCTCTACTGGGAGTGGAGCCCTCACATCTGTTCCCAGTAGGAGCTGGGCCAGCCTTCTCCCCTAACCTATGATCATGCTCACCCAAGACAACATCCAACTCTTCACTTCTAACCAACAACCAGATCCTTTGATATCATGATGCAGCTAACCTTCAATACCGTACCAGAATTAAACATGGGAAGTTTCAGAAGAAGTAGAAAAAAACATGAACCGTAAACCTGCCATAAACTAGCACGCACACACAAAAATTACTAATGAGAGGTCCCTGGGGCTCTCTGAATTTCCTTGTTTTCATTACCCAAACTAGGTAACATCATCAGTGCTACCGGTAGGAAGGAATACGGTTTGCTGACAGATTATTGGCCTGCCCAGTCAATGTTGGTGGAGGTGGTCTTAGAGATTCTTTGGTTGGGTTGTTTTACTGTGGGCTTCTTTGGCAGTTTCTTGACTGGGGTATTGTTTACTTGACTGTTGGTCTGATGTTAATCCATGAGTTAATCTATGGTGATCTGAGCCATGAGCCGCGGTGGCGCAGTGGTTAGAGTGCAGTACTGCAGGCTACTTCTGCTGACTGCAATTTGGCAGTTCCAATCTCACCAGGCTCAAGGTTGACTCAGCCTTCCGTCCTTCCGAGGTGGGTAAAATGAGGACCCATATTGTTGGGGTCAAGATGTTGACTCTGTAATCTGCTTAGAGAGGACTATAAAGCACTGTAAAGTGGTATATAAGCGCTATTGCTATTGCTATGGTGGCACAGTGTTTAGAGTGAATATTGCAGGCTACTTCTGCTGCCTGCCGGCTGACTGCAATTTGGCAGTTTGAATCCCACCAGGCTCAAGGTTGACTCAGCCTTCCATCCTTCCGAGGTGGGTAAAATGAGGACCCAGATTGTTGGGGGCCATAGAGAGGGCTGTAAAGCACTGTAAAGCGGTATATAAGTCTAAGTGCTATTGCTATTGCTATCTGGGTATTTTGTCTCATTTTTTGGCTGGTCGAGTGTTTCTTTTCCATAGGTGTTGTTAATATTTATGTGTCTCTTGTTGGCTGATTCTAGAAATCCCCTGCCATTTTTGAACTTGGCTTGGTCTAGGATAGCCAAATCTTGGTCTAGGATCAGCAAAAACTCACTCCTTACTAGCACTGATGATGCTACCTAGTTGGGTAATAAAACATCTGTAAGAAAACAAGCAAGGTCAGAGAGCACCAAGGAGCCCTCAGGCCAACCCTGAGCTGCAAGTATTCTCTTGTATAAGAATATTAAGACTTCAATCCAATGTTCTCTGGATCCCTTGGAAGCAACGAGTCACGTGCAGCAGACTTAACTCAGCTAGCTATGAAATACTGAGCATGGGTTGCATAAGTACCTCCCACGATTCCTTTCGGCTGTGAATAACAGTGTACAGCGGCCACTGGCAGGGAGAGAAACTATGATTCAGGCCACGAAATGACACAGGCGCTACTATTTTAGTGAAGGGTGGGAGGCTATAGGAAGTCAGCGTCTTTTTTTTTTTTCTTCTTCTTCTTCTTCTCAGCTTGGAAAGACTGAGCCTTCACCTCTAAGGAGAGGGAAGATCCTGGAAAAAGAAGCAGAGTTGCAAGAAGAAACTTTTGGTTAGGAAAAATTCAGCTTTGATTTATCTATACCACCCACTGAAAGCCAGGACATGTTTTAGTTTTGAGCAGGGGTGGGTGGGCTTCAAAAATTTTAGCAAGGGGTTTTTTGCCCAGTTGCTGGGTGGGCGTGGCCATGGTGGGCATGGCCTAGTTGTCCTCCTGCACCACGGTGGGGGGGAAGGGGCATTTTTGCCCTCCCCAGGCTCCGGAGGCTTTCCTCGAGCATCCGGGAGGGCAAAAACAGCCTCCCCAGGCTCTAGAGGCCCTCTGGAGGCCAGAAACTGGCCCATTTCCAGCCTTCCCCAAACTTCTCGTAGGCCCGTTTTTTGCCCTCCCAGAGCCTCCATGTGCGCCCTGCACTTACGTACATCCAAAATGGGCCATGTGGGGACTCCGGGGAGGGGAGGGGAGGGGAGGGCAAGCCAGGAGTGGGATTTGGGGTTCTCCGAACTGCACAGAATCTTAACTAGAGGTTCTCCTGAACCCCTACGAACCCCCAGCAGCCCAACCTGAGATTTGAGGAGGTGCTTTCTGAGAAGATGGCAACTAATTCAGGAACATTCAGAAAATGAAGAAGAGGAACCTGGGTCTTAGAACCAGCCTGAGAAGAGAGAGAGAGAGAGAGAGAGAGAAAAGGAGAGATATATACAAGCAGACATATTTAGAAATCACTGAAGACCATCTGTTGATTGGCGTGTGGTTATTGTTCATTTAAAAGCTGATCCTGTGTACATTCCATAACATGTAATTATCATCTGATTTTTTTTTGATGGTAAGCCAAAGGCAAATGTTTCTAGAGAGACTCCGATGTTCTCTTTTTGTCAGTTGGGCAAAATAAGGCACAGATGGATGCACAATGCTAGCTTTAAATTCTGCTTTGTACCTCAGAATTCAAGCTGCTGCTTTAAGTTAGGCGGTCTGCTCCCCTCCCTTTAGACTTACAACAACGAGCTTGTAAGATAATTTGGACCTTTCTACAATCATTGAAGAAGTCCAGCGTTGAATTGTACCGTGGAAATTATTAAGAGTCCCTGCAGCCCTCACAGGGCAAATATAAGCAATTCTATTCAACACCAACTGCTGTCTCCAAGTAGTTTTCAAAGGCAGCCCCATGTTAAAATAATTGCAGTAATCTAACTTGGAGGCGGTGAGGCTATGAACCAGTGGTGGGTTGCCCCCGGTTCGGACCGGTTCTATAGAACCGGTAGTAAAACCGGCGGGAGGCTCCGCCCACTGACCCAGACGTCATCAGAAGCGATCTGCGTGAGATCCCGTTGCAAACCGGTAGTAAAGGTAAGTAGAACCCACCCCTGCTATGAACGATCATTACCTAAGTCTCCTGCTTCAGGTAGGGACATACCTGGTGCCCCAGCTGGGTGAAGAACCCTAACTACCATCTCCACCTGTGGATTCAACAATAGTTGTGAGCCTAAGAGGGCAGCTACATCTTGGCCTTTCTCCTTCAGAGGGCACACAACTTCCTAATTAAAACCAGAGCAGGTTTTAAGAGATATTTCTAGATCACCTGTTTGGGATTCAACTTTAATAAATTAATAGAGTTGGAAGGGACCTTGGAGGTCATCTAGTCAACTCTCCACCCAAGGAGGAGACCCTACACCATTTCTGACAAATGGCAGCCCAATCTTTTTTTGAAAGCCTCCAGTGATGAAGCTCCCACAACTTCCGAAGGCAACTTCTGTTCCATGGGTTGATTGTTCTCACTGCCAGAAAATTTCTCCTCATTTCTAGATTGAATCTCTTCTTGATCAGCTTCCATCCATTATTCCTTGTCTGGCCTTCAGGTGCTTTCGAAAATAGCTTGACCCACCTGCTTCTCTCTGTGACAGCCCCTCAAATATTGAAAACACTGCTATCATGTCTCCCCTGGTCCTTCTCTTCACTCGACTAGCCATGCCCAGTTCCTTCAACCGTTCATCGTATGTTTTAGCCTCCAGTCTCCTAATCATCTTGGTTGCTCTTCTCTGCACTTTTTCTAGAGTCTCAACATCTTTTTTATAGTGTGGTGACCAAAACTGGATGCAGGATTCTAGGTGTGGTCTTACTAGGGCTTTATAAAGTGGTGTTAGTACCTCACTTGATCTTGATTGTATCCCTCTATTAACGCAATTTAGGATTGCTATCTTCCACCTAGGAAGAAGAGAACCATTGTAAACACCTCAAACGCGTGCATGTGCAGTAGTCGTGCATTGGGTCCAGGCGGGTGGGCGGAGCCTCCCGAGGTCGCCGCTACCAGTTTGTGAGATCCGGACAGAACCGGCTGAATCCCAACCGGCGGTGTTAATGTACAACCTTTTGTGCCTAAAATGGCTTCTACTGGAGTGCCTTAAAATAGCTTCTACTGTACAGCACAGTGGAGTTGCCATGGTAACAGCTTCACAGTACTCCACAAGGGGGCTCCCTCTGGTAAGGGGGAAAATCCAACATTAGAAATTACGTTTGGTCCCGACATTTTCAACAATGCTTTGATTATTCTTGAGGAGAAATGTATGGCCATGATCAATAAAACATTACTGCAACTCAGTCTGCCTCCACCACTACGAGAGCGACGCGATGTACTTCATGCAGATTATATACGAGAAAAAGAACTACAATGTCGAACAGTTTAGTGCATGGATCAGCTAGCAAAACAACAACGTGGTATCATTTTACTTGACGCTTCTGGGGGCACAGGGAAAACATTCTTAACTAATTTAATTCTTGCCAAAATCAGGGCTCAGTCAGGGTGAAGTTGCTCTTCCCATCTAATACAGGATTGGGATAAATAAATACCTGTGCACCGCTGGGTTATCAGCTAGTCCAGGGGTCTGCAACCTTAAACACTCAAAGAGCCATTTGGACCCGTTTCCCACAGAAAAGAAAACACCGGGAGCCACAAAACCTGGGTGGGTGTGGCCAACTTGACATCACTCACTTCCACCAGTCACATGACACCCCCCCCAGCCATGCCTACCCAACCAGTCATGAGGGCAGAAAACACTCAAAGAGCCATTTGGACCCGTTTCCCACAGAAAAGAAAACACCGGGAGCCACAAAACCTGGGTGGGTGTGGCCAACTCGACATCACTCACTTCCACCGGTCACATGACCCCCCCTAGCCACGCCTACCCAGCCAGTCATGAGGGCAGAAAACACTCAAAGAGCCATTTGGACCCGTTTCCCACAGAAAAGAAAACACCGGGAGCCACAAAACCTGGATGGGTGTGGCCAACTCGACATCACTCACTTCCACCGGTCACATGACCCCCCCCTAGCCACGCCTACCCAGCCAGTCATGAGGGCAGAAAACACTCAAAGAGCCATTTGGACCCGTTTCCCACAGAAAAGAAAACACCGGGAGCCACAAAACCTGGGTGGGTGTGGCCAACTCGACATCACTCATTTCCACCGGTCACATGACCCCCCCCAGCCACGCCTTCCCAGCCAGTCATGAGGGCAGAAAGCCGGTTGTTAAAAAACACCGGGAACCACAAAACCCTTTTGATCTCTCTCTCTCCCTCCCTCCCCCCATGTCTCTCTCTCTCGCTCGCTCTCCCACTCTCTCTGTCTCTCTCTGTCTCTGCCCCGCCTGCTTCTCCATCCCCCATCATCGCCTTTACCTTCTCAGGCCAGGTGAGGAGTGACTGGGAGGGGAGGGCGAGGGGCGGGGCCAGCCAGTGGTGGGATCACCCGACAGGGAGCCACAGCAGAGGTCCCAAAGAGCCACATGTGGCTCCGGAACCACAGGTTGCTGACACCTGAGCTAGTAGTATAATACTTCAGCCCAATGGTATTGATTGGATCAATAGCCTAAAGCCATAATGAGACAGTTTATGTAAAAAAAGCGGAATTAACGTTGAAAACCTATTTACAGGAGATGTGCAAATTGCTCAAGACATGTTCTTCACGAGAACTTCCAGGTTTACTATAAATGGCCAACGTTTCTCTGTAACATCTGGGACTTTGTTCTTCTATTTGCATTAGGGACTTTTGAGATGAATGAGAAAGAGGATGCTTGGACTTCAGACTTCACTTCTGAAGTCCACATCCTCCGCCCCCACCTTCTCTAAAAAGAAAAGTCTACATTTCTCTCTCTCTCTCTCTCTCTCTCTCTTCAAGCCTCATTGGTAGAAGTCTTGTGATTTGAAAGTACTTCCTAAACCTCTTTGCGGCAGAAAATAAGATAAAAGCCGGAGATTCATGAGGTGCGCAGCCTGATTTATCGAAAGAACATTTAAAACATAAAGATAAGAATCTGGATCAGTTATCTACATACAGGTAGTCAGAGGTGGGCTGCTGGGGGTTCGCAGGGGTTCAAGAGAACCTCTAGGTAAGATTCTGTGCAGTTTGGGGGACCCCCAAATCCCACTCCTGGCTGGCCCCGCCCTTCCCGCCCCGCCCCTCCCAGGAGTCCCCACACGGCCTGGTTTTGGATGACGGTAAGCGCAGGGCATGCGCGGAGGCTCATGCGCCTCCGCAGGGAGGGTGAAAAATGGGCCTGCTGGATGTTCGGCCTCCAGAGGGCCTCTGGAGCCTGGGGAGGCCATTTTCGCCCTCCCAGAGGCTTGAGGAAAGCCTCTGGAGTCCGGGGAGGGCAAAAATGCCCCCCCCGGCATGCTGCAGGAGGCTGACTAGGCCACGCCCACCATGGCCACGCCCACCCAGCAACCGGGCAGAGGACCCCTTGCTAAAAGTTTTGAAGCCCACCCCTGCAGGTAGTCCTCGATTTACGACCACAATTGAGTCCAAGCTTTCTGTTGCTAAGTGAAACATTTGTAAAGTGAGTTTGCCCCATTTTATGGCCTTTCTTGCCACTGTTGTTAAGGGAATCAATGTTAAATTGAGTTAAATTACTCAAAGTGGTTGTTAAGTGAATCTGGTTTCCCCCTTGACTCAGCTTGTCAAAAGGTCGCAAAAGGGGATCACGTGACTCCGGGACATTGCAACCGTCGTAAATATGAGCCAGTTGCCAAGCATCTGAATTTTCATCATGTGATCACAGGGATGCTGCAACGGTCGTAAGTGTGAAAACTGGTCATAAGTCACTTTTTTCAGGGCCGTTGTAACTTTGAATGGTCACTAAACAAACTGTTGTAAGTTGAGGACTACCTGTATGTATTTGTTGTTGTTCAAATCACTTTATCATTTTTCATGACTCAATGGATAATGTGGAGCCAGTTTGATCTAGTTATTAAAACGCCAGTCCAGAATCTGTGAGTCAGTGAGTTCTACTCCTGCCTTACCCATGACAGACATCTGGGTGACTTTGGGCCAATCACCAGGAGAAGGTGAGTTCTAGTCCCGCCTTAAGCATGAAAGACATCTGGGTGACTTTGGGCCAATCACCAGGAGAAGGCGAGTTCTAGACCCGCCTTAGGCATGAAAGACTATCTGTCTGTCTGTCTGTCTGTTTGTCTATCTATCTATCTATCTATCTATCTATCTATCTATCTATCTATCTATTTACCTTTCTATCCGTCCGTCCATCCATCCATCTATCTATCTTTCCATCCATCCTTCCATCCATCCATCCATCCATCCATCTATCTATCTATTTATCTTTCTATCCGTCCATCCGTCCATCCATCCAGCCATCCATCCATCCATCCATCTATCTATTTATTTATCTTTCTATCCATCCATCCGTCCGTCCATCCATTCATCCATCCATCCATCCATCCATCCATCCATCCATCCATCCATCCATCTATCTATCTATCTATCTATCTATCTATCTATCTATCCTTCTATCTATCTAATAAATCAAGCAAGCAAGCAAGTAAGCATCTTGTTATGCCATGGCTACATTCTCCATTCTTGGGAATTTTTGAACTTAACAAGATCTACAATTTACTATTTCAGCTTGAACTCCATATTAATAAAGGAATTTAAAAAGTTTTTTTTTTTACAGGGATCTACTGCTTACCCATTATCCCTTTTGCATTTTAATGTCTTTGTCTTAGAAAGAAGCTGACCTCTTCGTGACCAATCAGAGGATGAGAGACGCTCTCGCCGTAAATACCTATCGAGACCCACCATCATCCTGCCCAAAGGTTGCCTTTAATTCTGCAAGTGGCCTGCTGTTAAAAGTACAGAAATGAAACAGAAAGCTGGAAAACAAACTGGTGATCCATAGGTCCCAGGGGAAACCTTCCCCAAGGCTGATCTCAAACCTGCTAACACTGTCCAAGCCCAAAGAAACCCAAAGAAAAACAAGATTGAGTCAGCCTTGCAAATAATCCTTTGAAAAATGGCTAACCTACCAATACATGTTGTTATATTTGGCCCCAAAGGAAACAAAGAAAGTTAAAAAGAAGAACTAATGCCTGTCCAGATATCCGGCCTGTTGCCTAAAACCTAGGTTTTTTTTCCCCTTGCCCCCACAAGTGTAATTGAGCCTATGCCAGCTTAATTTTGGCTCCACTCACTCTACGCTGTTCTAGTAAAAGGAAACTAGCCCATGCACATTCGAAGCTCATTTTTCACATTGGTGCTTGCTACCAGCTAAAAAGCACCCAGACCTCGAGTAGAGCGAGCTAGAGATACGCATCTTTTACTTTACAGTTTGCCAATTTTGTGCTCGACATGCAGAATGTGGCTGTTGGCTTGCGCTGAGATTAGATCAGAACTTCCCTCCTTGTTTTATGACCTTGATCTGCAAGGAAACGGGGACCTTGAGAAACTGCGAGAGGTTTGCGATTTGCAGGTGATCTTTGATTTACAACCAAAAGTTACCACCCCGCTGGAAAAAAGAAAATGACGACGTACAATCGGTCCCCGCATTTACAAGCCTTGCAGCATCCCACACAGTCACGCGATCAACATTCGGACTCTGGGCAACCGGAATGTATTTATGGAGGTTGCAACGTCTCCGGTGTCATGGGATCCCAAATGATGACCTTGCCACCTGGCTTCCAACAAGCAAAGTCAACAGGGAAGAAAGCAGGGAAGGTCACAAGCCACAATCATGGGACGTCTCACTTATATCCTTACTAGGTGGCTCAGTGGCTAAGACACTGAATTTGTCGATCAGAAAGGTCGGCAGTTCGGCAGTTCGAATCACTAGTACAGGTCTCCTGCCTGAGCAGGGGGTTGGACTAGATGACCTCCAAGGTCCCTTCCAACTTGTTACTGTTGTTATTGTTATTATTATTCTTTTATTCATTAAACATGAAACTCGGTCAACTGAACATTTAAAAATGCGTCATTGACTGGTGCTAATGGTTGATACGGGTTGCTGCCAGCGTCCTAGGTATCAACCAAGCACCTTCTTAAAATATATGATGTTCTGAGTAACACAGTTTTTTGCAGTTCCACTGGTGTTATTGCAGGAAGCTGCAATTTATTGATGTGTTTTGTAAAATTCTTGGACATGGTACCAAGTGCCCCGATGATAATGGGTATCACTGTTACCAATACGGATAAAGAGGTGCCCTAAAGAGTGGAATTCTGCGATGTTCTTGAATAGAGGTCTCCGAATTGTTGCAGGTGTGGACACAAACAAGGAACATTCTACCACATGTGGTGGACCTGTCCTAAGATTAGGAAATTTGGGGGCAAGATTAAAAAATGGCTGGATAAAATAACAGGGCAGAAACTAGAAAGAAAGCTGGAACTGTTTCTCCTGGGTATTCTGGAAGGGAAAATGCAGAAAAGTTATACAATATATCATATTACACATACTCACGGCAAGTAGAATTGTGATAGCACAAAATTGGAAACAACCAGACACCCCTCCAGATCAAATCATAATTTAAAAAAATATACGAATGTGCAGGGATGGACAGATTATCTATGGAAATGAAAGAGAGGGAGGACACTGAGTACTATTTAATATGGAATAAATGGGATTCCTGGATGAAGAGTAAACATAAAATTTAAGGGATGTTTTTGTTATGAGATCGAATTGTAAATAGAAATCAAGATAATTTAAATAAAGATGTAAGTTTAAGATAGAGATATTTAGAAGTAGAATTTGTGTAAAGAGGTTAAATAGGTTAGAGATACCAATGCAGAAAAGTTGTTATTAGTATTGAAATTTTGATATGTTTGTTTTCGGTTGTTTATATTTTTTGGGTTTTTTGTGTGTCTTTTTCTTGCTTTTTTTGTGTGTATTATGTTTCTTTTTGTACTGTGTATTTTAATCTTGGGAAATTTAATAAATATTATTTTTTTTAAAAAAGAAGAGTACAACGATGAAGCTCACAAATCTAATCTTCTTTTTTGGCCTTGAACTTTCCAAAGAGCAGGATAAGCTCTTCCCACTCTGCAAATTACACCTGAGCCGGCAAACTGTCCTCTTAAGGATGACTTTCCAGATACTATCACTTCAAATTTGGCAAAACGGAAGGCCTTCTAATTGCAGTAATTTGATGAGTACCCACCGGGTACATCTCAGATCTAAGATTAAATCAAAGCCTTCATTGTCATTGTACATCATGTGTATAATGAAATTGATTAAAAGGCGATTATCCCTGTAATCTGGTTCAACCTAACCTAAAGGAAAACAAGTCCACTGGCTTTGGCGTTTTTTGTCCCAATGTCAAAACGGAAGATCATATCTTGATCTTTCTAGAATTGCTTTGCTCTGCTAGACGGGCTGCAATATTTATTCTTCCGATAAATAAATAAATATAAACAAGCAAACCAACAAACTTGATGAGCAATCAGATCAGGGCAACCCAAGAGAAAAAATGCATGAAACGTTAATCCAGCATTCTTTGCTGCAAGATAAGCTCTCTCTCTCTCATTGCGGTAATGCTTGAAAACAAAGTTTTAAAAAGTTTTTGGAGGCTCGGTCTAAGCTCCAGTGATTATTAGCCAAACATGTCCCCCCCATGCTGAGAAGCTAAAGAATACTTTTGAATTTCAGCTGGTGGGAAGAAACAAAAAAAGACAATAGAAAGTTAATGCTTTACAAAAGAAATGGAAAGTGATGTGCTCATTGCTTATGTGTCTGGTATATTTCTGAGGCTCCCTCTTTAGGGCTTTTGGCAATACTGTGGAATAGAGAGGGACAGGCTGCTGGGGGTTCGGGAGAACCTCTAGCTAAGATTCTGTGCAGTTCGGAGAACCCCCAAATCCCACTCCTAGTTGGCCCCACCCACCCTGCCCCTCCCAGGAGTCCCCAAGCAGCCCGTTTTGGATGCAGGTAACTGCAGGGCACACGCAGAGGCTCGGGGAGGGCGAAAAACGGGCCTACCAGAAGTTCAGGAAGGCCAGAAACGGGCCTGTTTCCGGCCTCCAAAGGGCCTCCGGAGCCTGGGGAGGCTGTTTTCGCCTTCTCAGTGGCTTGAGGAAAGCCTCCGGAACCCAGGGAGGGCAAACCACACACACACCCCACTGTGGTGCAGGAGGCCAACTAGGCCATGCCCAACATGGCCACGCCCACCCAACAAAGGCTACCCATGGGAATAGACTGGATAAACAGGTAATCTTCGAATTACAAGCATTCTTTTAGAGACCATTTGAGAAGCAAAGTCAATGGAAGGAGCTCAGATTTGCTCCACCATTGCGTGACTCACAAAACAACCTTGCGGCTAAAAAGGCTGTAAAATCAGGCTCGATTCTGCTTAGCAACCCCTTTGTTTAGCAACTGAGATTCTGCTCCTAATTGCGGTCTTAAGTCGAGAACTACGGTAGCTACACTACCTTGGGTCTAAATAATTTCCCCAGAGCCACTTTGAGAATTCCCCCTAGTTTTGAAAAGGAAGAGAGCTCTTGAATTCTCCCTTATGCATAAATTAAGATGCTTTGGAATTTATTTATTTATTTTTTAAACAAAGGTGCTTTTTTCAGAAGGCAACTGGACTTTCTTGGGGTTTTTTTTTTCCTTTTGAAGACATTTCGCTTCTCATCCAAGAAGCTTCTTCAGCTCTGACCGGATGGTGGGGAATGGAAGGATTTATATTCCTTGCAAACAGCTTAATAGAAGGAATATAAATCCTTCCATTCCCCACCATCCGGTCAGAGCTGAAGAAGCTTCTTGGATGAGAAGCGAAACGTCTTCAAAAGGAAAAAAGAAACCCAAGAAAGTCCAGTTGCCTCCTGAAAAAAAGGAGAGCCTGAGAGCCTTGGTAGTACAGTGATCTAAGGCACCCTGTTATTAAGACCAGCTGCCTGCAATTACTGCAGGTTCGAATCTCGCCAAGGCTCAAGGTTGACTCAGCCTTCCATCCTTTCTACAGTAGGTAAATTGAGGACCCGGATTGTGGGGGCAATAAGCTGACTTTGTATAAATATACAAAAGAATGAAGGCTATTGCTGAGCACATTGTAAGCCGCCCTGAGTCTCCGGAGAAGGGCGGCATATAAATCAAATTTTTAAAAAAAAATTAAAAAAAAAAAAAGCACCTTTGGGACAGGATGACCGAGTATCTCTACAGACAGATTTAAAAAAAAAAAAAAAAAAAAGCACGAAGAAATAAATATTCATGCTAAGAATTCGTGCAAACGCCCTATCTGCAAAGTTAGCACCCAAAATCTTAGCCACTAGAGTGTACTGTTTCTTAAATCTGTGATCTCTAAAGAAGTAAAAACAGAGAGGCAGTTTGATGTTATGGTTAAGAGATCAGGGGAGAAGCTGGGAGACCTTGTGTTCTACTCCCACGTTAGGCATGGATCCATCTGGGTGACCTTGGGCTGGTCCCTCCCTCCCTGCTCTAGCACGGAGGCAGCGACAAACCACTTCTGAAAAAAAAACTTGCCAATAAAACAGCAAATCACCGGAAGACGAAAACGGAGTCGAAGGCTACGGTTCGCTCGGCTATCCCCGTCCCCTCATCCACCTATCTATCTATCGCAGACTTGCGAGGATGGACTGGGACAAGAACAAGGCCTGGCCTAGGTGAGCAGATGAAGTCAGGTTCTTCAAGAGTCGGATGCCCCTTATAAGATGAAGCCAAGCAAAAGAGGAGTTTTGGGCCCTGGAGCAATGGAGAAGTTGCATTGGCAGTAGGTGTAGCTTGCAAGAGAAATGCTTGCTGACGTTCGTCTTGTTGAAGTAAAAGGAAAGCTTCGTTTCAAGAAAAGGGACTCATCGATGCTGTTTCCAGCATTCAGAAAGGAAGCAAATCTTCTAGTAAACTCTAAAGCAGAGGTATCCAACTTTAGCGACTTTAAGACTTGTGGACTTCAAGTCCCACAATTCCCCAGCTAGCATGGGTTATGTTAGGGTTAGGATTAGGGTTAAGGTACATTAGGGTTAGGTTAGGGTGAGGGTTAGGAGTTAGGTTAGGGTGAGGGTTAGGAGTTAGGTTAGGGTTAGGGTTAGGGTTAGGGTTAGGTTAAGGTGAGGGTTAGGAGTTAGGAGTTAGGGTTAGGGTTAGGTTAGATTAGGTTACGTTAGAGTTAGGGTTAGTTTAGGGTTAGGTGAGGGTGAGGGTGAGAGTTAGGGAGTGGTGGGATTCAGCCAATTCACACCACTTCGGGAGAACCGGTTGTTAACTTTCTGAGCAGTTTGGCAAACTGGTTGTTGGAAGAAATCATTAGGGCAGAGAACCGGTTGTTAAATTACTTGAATCCCACCACTGGGGTTAGGGTTAGGGTTAGTTTAGGGTTAGGGTTAGCCATGACTGGCTGGGGAATTTTTGGAGTTGAAGTAGAAAAGTCCTAAAGTTGCCATGTGTGAATACTTCTGTTTTAGGGGCTTTATTCATTTGGCTAAGCCCGAAAACTGAACCACTTTTGTTATGGGTGCCCCATTTGGACCAATTTTGCAACCTTCTTCCTCTTCTTCCTGTTCTTCAGCAGTCCCAGTATTCACAACTTCCATCCACACCATCAAATTCTGTGATCTAATCCGATTCCAGAATCTGAATACCTCGACACAAGTCCCATCTATGGTCCAGTTGTGTAACATAGGTCCAAACACACACCTATATACATATATAAAATAAATATCTTTTTTTTTTCTTATGTGTCTCATGTTATTTGTGGTTATCAGTCTTCCATAGGTATCTGGATGCAATTCCCAAAATGTATCTTGGCCTTGAGAAATGGGATTTTGGAGAAGGAAGGGGCAACCCCAAACCATTTGGGGAGCTTCCGGACAAAGATGGGGTGGACCTCAGCTCTCATGAGTCCCAACTCAGGGAGGCTGAGGATTATGGAAGCAGAAGTCCCACAAACGGATTTAATGCTGAATTGGGTGGACCTAAAATCAGCCTTGCAAGAACGTTTTACCCTCTGCTAGAAGTAAGCAGCCTCCCCTGGTGGCTTTTGGTGGAACTGCAGTTAGTGTAGTCTGCTTTCAGGCTGAATTTGTGATGCACCGGGGACAATAATTATTTGTACAATCCTGGCTGTGTTTATTTTCTTTTTTAGCTCAGTATATAGAAAGTCCTTGACTTATGACCACGATCGGGACCAGACTTTTTATTGCTAAGCAAGGGGTTGTTAAAAAAAAAAATCCTGCCCCATTTTTTTGCTGTTTTGTTTTGTTTTTGGCCAGTTGCTAAGTGAACCATGGAGTCCTTAAGTAAATTGACTTTGTTTTGTGGGAAGGTTGAAAATGGAGATCAGATGACCCTGGGATGCTGACAACCATCATAAATAGGCGCCAGTTACCAACACACCTGTATGAGGATTATACGACTGTGGGAATGCTGCAATGGTCGTAATTAAGAGGACCGGCCACAAGTTGGTAGGTCTTTTTTTCAGGGCCATTGTAACGAAGAACAGTTGTTAAACCATCCAAGCAGGGGTGAAATCCAGCAGGTTCTGACAGGTTCTGGAGAATTGGTAGCGGAAATTTTGAGCAGTTCGGAGAACTGGAAAATACCGTCTCTGGCTGGCCCCAGAATGGGATGGGAAGGGAGATTTTGCGATATCCTTCCCCCCCAGGAGTGAGGAGGGAATGGGGATTTTGCAGTACCCTTCTCCCCAGGAGTGGGGTGGGAATGGAGATTTTGCAATATCCTTCCCCCCAGGAGTAGGGTGGGAATAGAGATTTTGCAATATCCTTCCCCCCCAGGAGTGAGGAGAATAGAGATTTTGCAGTATCCTTCCCCCCAGGAGTGAGGAGGGAATGGGGATTTTGCAGTATCCTTCCCCTGGAGTGGGGTGGGAATGGAGATTTTGCAATATCCTTCCCCCCCAGGAGTGAGGAGAGAATAGAGATTTTGCAATATCCTTCCCCCCCCGCCCCAGGAGTGAGGAGGGAATAGAGATTTTGCAATATCCTTCCCCCCCCAGGAGTGGGGTGGGAATAGAGATTTTGCAATATCCTTCCCCCCCAGGAGTGAGGAGGGAATGGGGATTTTGCAGTATCCTTCCCCTGGAGTGGGGTGGGAATGGAGATTTTGCAATATCCTTCCCCCCCCAGGAGTGGGGTGGGAATAGAGATTTTGCAATATCCTTCCCCCCCCCCCAGGAGTGAGGAGGGAATAGAGATTTTGCAATATCCTTCCCCCCCCAGGAGTGGGGTGGGAATAGAGATTTTGCAATATCCTTCCCCCCCAGGAGTGGGGTGGGAATAGAGATTTTGCAGTATCCTTCCCCCCCAGGAGTGAGGAGGGAATGGGGATTTTGCAGTATCCTTCCCCTGGAGTGGGGTGGGAATGGAGATTTTGCAATATCCTTCCCCCCCAGGAGTGAGGAGGGAATGGGGATTTTGCAGTATCCTTCCCCTGGAGTGGGGTGGGAATAGAGATTTTGCAGTATCCTTCCCCCCAGGAGTGGGGTGGGAATAGAGATTTTGCAATATCCTTCCCCCCCAGGAGTGAGGAGGGAATGGGGATTTTGCAGTATCCTTCCCCCCCAGGAGTGAGGAGGGACAGAGGCACAAAAAAAAGAAAAAGAAAAAAGCAAGGCACAGAGCTCACAATCAAGGAACCCGTTGCTAAAATTCACCTCTGGGAACAGCTGATTGGGGGTATTCCAGGAAGCCGATCCACCTGCCAATCAGTTTTTTTCTTATTTTCCTCTCCAAAAACTAAGGTGCATCTTATACTCCGGTGCAACTTAAACTCCCAAAAATACGGTAGATTTAAAGCCAGAAATATTTTTGTTAGGTATTCTACCAGAAAAGTTATGACAAAGGGAATATCTATTTAATACTACATGTTTTGACGGCAGCGAGAATTGTATTGGCACAACATTGGAAAAATGAGAAAACTCCTACAGAGGAAAATATAATTGGAAAAATACTAGACAGTGCGGAAATGGATAGGTTAGCATTAAAGATAAATGATAAAGAAGATACAGAATATTTTTTTAACATGGGATTTGTTTTATCAATGGTTAGATAATAGAGGTAGAAATTAGAAATTGGAAGAATACCACTGTGTACAAGTAAATAATAATTACTATGGTATTATTATGTATAACTAAATTGACCCAAGACAGTACACTGTTTATTAAGCATTTATGTATATCAAAGAGAAACGTATAATTTTTTTTTAAAAAAAAGAATCAAAACTTGATTGAAAGGGAAAATTGCTTAACGCACTGTAAGCCGCCCTGAGTCTCCGGAGAAGGGCGGCATATAAATCAAAATTTAAAAAAAAAAAAAAAAAAAAGGGAGCTTCATTTTCATTTCGTTGGTTCACCTACACTGACATCACAAAACCAGCAGTCCAAGCTATCATTTATTATTCATCCTTTATTGTTTTTAATATTTCATTTAAAAAGTTTTATAGAAAAAGCATCTTATAAAAAGCAAAAAAATACATTGTATCAATGGTGCGTAAAAACAAGCTTGCAGGTGTAATATATTATTTACACAATTTCATTGCTTCTATAAATTAAACAAAAAAAATTTGTCCCTGATTGTTATTTACAAGACATATATTAATCATCATTAATAATACTTTGCCCATCAACAAGTCCTTCCAGAGAAGCTACAAATATTTTAAAATAATAATAATAACAATAATAATAGCAATAATTAAACTATTCCCACTCATCCCTCCTTATAACATCATCCCTTGAGGTAGGTAAGTATTATTTCTGCAGCCTTGTATATAACTTGCTCACTCTTTGCAAGGACAGAAATCGCTTTCAGGTATAAAAAAGGGTTATTTTCAAAATATTGGGTCTCTTTTTTTTCCCCCTTTAGTTTCAAGCCCTTCAGTTGCAAACAAAGTATTTGGAAATGTAGAAATAAAGAGTTCAAAAGCTGAAGGCGTGGATAATAGCTGAGCAATACATAACAAGCGTTCACAATACAATCTTTTAAGTCATTCTTAAGAGAAACATTTCATTCTTAAGAGAAACAGGATTAGCTGGGGATTCTCAAACTTGGCAATGCCAGGATCCTAACAGGCTAAATTCATTTCTGCTTGCCACCATGGATAAAACAAATGATTTTATTGGGGGTTAAGAATAGACTCTAAAAATCATTATTAATCTTTTTTTTTTCTCCCTAATCTCTTTCTTTTTCTTTTTCTAAGGAGTCATGTCCAATTCTCAAGAGACGGGCACAAAGTTTTTTTGGCACAAAGTTTTTTGGAAGTGGCTCGCCATTGCCTCCTTCCTAGTCAATGAATGATTGAAACAAAGGGGAATCCTCTTCTCTGCTGATAGCAGCAAAAAAAAATATATGGTTTTTTAAGTTATCCTTTTTAAAAAATCACAGGATACACCCACGTAATTCAGTCATGATTAGCCAGGTTTGGCAGAAGCAGTAAATACCTTAAGCAAAGTTGGTTAGGCACAGAAGCCTGTCAACCTGGTTTTTCCTTCCCCTCTTGTTCTTTCAGTTTCCACATCCGAACCTTTTCCCATCCTCGTTCCCCTCCGCGTCCTGCTCTAACTCTTAGATCCCACTCCCCTGCTGAGTGCAACGTAGGAGAAACCCAGGTCTCCAGTTTTATTCCCTACTACGCTGAAGTGCTAAATAATATACAATGCTAATGCTACACTTGTTTGGCACCATAGAAACAAGGCAGTGCCACCCCCTATCTTTCGGTCTGGGGGGCGAGGTGAAGAGGATAACTCTTGGTAGTTCCCCCCCGGGGGGGAGAGGGAATTGCTAAGAGTTAGCAACCACCTGAAAGAGAATATAAAAAAACAGTTGTTTTCTTCCCACAAGCTCCCAATGTCAGTGAAAATAAGGCCAAACTCTAGACAGGACTTGAGATGTTGTGAGGGACCAAGATGTCCACTCGGCCTCCTGCATCTTCAGATTTTGGAGGCCCGTTTGGTAAGGCGTCTCACGAGATTCGGGTTGGGTTTTCTGGGCACAGGGGATTTTGGGGGGACGTCAACGTAGTAGAACACAGGCTGGTAGGCTGGGATGTAGCTGACCACACTATGAGGAACCCAAAGAGGAGCTGGAACGTAGTAATACTGGGTAGGCTGGAAGGGAAGAGAGAGAGAGAAGGAGGGTTAAAACCCAGAAGCTACATCTGGAGACTCAAAAAGGCTTGCAACCCATCAGATCTTCTCACAAAGAAGGGAATGAGCCCAACCCAACACACTGGGACAACCTGAATCAAATCAAGCCTAGCCTAATAATTAAGATAACATGTTTCCAGGCGAGTTGAATTCAGCTCCCAGGGTTTCTGTGGAAGTGGTTTGTTATCAGGTCCCACCAAAAAGTTGTTTCTCCCAGTTCAGCTTAAAAATTTCTGGAATTTCCCAGTGATTCATTATCAAAATACTGACCAAGTCTAACCCTGGTTTGACTTTCAGCTAGCTAGGTAAACATGTGGGGCAGTGGTGATATGTAAGATTTGTTACTACCGGTTCTGTGGGCGTGGTTCGGTGGGGGGGGGAATGTGATGGAGTGGGCGTGGCCAACTTTTTTTTTTTAAAACTTTTAAAAGCATTTTTTTCTACAACCTCTTCGGCCAAAGAGGTTGCAGAAAAAAATGCTTTTAAAAGCCTCTGACGATCAGGCAACTCAGCTGGGATCCTCAGAGGCTTTTAAAGGCATTTTTTTTTTCATTCAACCTCTTCGGTCAAAGAGTTTGTAGAAAAAGTGCTTTTAAAGGCCTCTAGCGATCCCAGCTGAGCCCCGTGATCATCAGAGGCTTTTTTTTTTTACTTTTAAAAGCATTTTTTCAGCCAAAGAGGTTGTAGAAAAAATGCTTTTAAAAGTTTAAAAAAAGCCTCTGATGATTGCGCGGCTCAGCTGGGCATGGGTGGGGGGAGGCACAGGGATTTTTGCTACCAGTTCTCCGAACCACCTGCCACCATTGCTACCGGATTGGGCGATCCGGTCCGAACTGGGAGCATTTCACCCCTGATGTGGGGTAAGCCAAAGTCAGATCCGTGTTCCAACTAAGCCAAGACTTGTGGGCTTCAGCTCCAAAGAATTCCCCCAAGCAGCTGAGAAATTCTGGGAGTTGATGTCCACAATGTCTTCAAAGTTACAAAAGTTTGGAGACCCTTGAACGAAACCAATATTCCCCCTTTTTTGTCTCCGTTTGGGAGCACTGCTCTAACGCAGGCCAGTATTATTGACAACCGTGGCATTTTTAAAGTCTCGCAGTCGTTCAGAATGTTTTCCCCAGGTTTTCGCTCAGGATTGCCTACGTGCCACTTTTGAGCCACGGATCCAGTGACCTCCCTCCCCCTCCACCCCGCCTCCGAGTCGGCTCGCTCCAAGGAATTTGCATCTTATCAACAAGAGGTTGTAACAGCGGCACAAGCCACACACGAAGCTGAACTTTGCTTTGCTGGATTACAACCAACAGGCCCTGAGCTAATTTGAACGTTTAACCAAGGGTGGAGATGCCACGGTCTTCTTACTGGGAGATAAAAGACTTCAAGGGCGTCTCGCCTCCCAGTTTACATTGCAGAAGCAAATCAAAGGAGACTTTTTTTTTTCTTAAAGCTCAACACAACAACAACAATGAACTCTCAACTCCAGGCATTGTCCTTGAGGTCTCTCACCTGTGTGGTGGGACTGTGTTTCCCAGTCGGCCGACTTTTGTCCGGATATCTTGTCTTAGAAAACTTGGCCAGGCTCTCATCTTCTGAATTCTCGGAGGGAGATTCTGAGTGATAATCTGAGGTCTCTGGCTCTGGTGTCGATTTCCCACTGGTGTTCTCCTCCTTCTTCACCGTGAAGTACTGGTTGTTCTCACCAAGCCTGGAGGAACAGAACGGGTGGGAAAGCTCAGCCTATCATCCACCAGGGCTCTCAACAGGCTAAAATTCAACAGGTGCTCCGATTTGGGGGTTGGGCTGGTGAAGGAGGAAATCCAAGTCAGCCACCCCTTTGCTGATGCCTCTAGGATCGTGATGGCGAATCTATGGCACTCGTGCCACAGCCAGCGCATGGTGCCCTTTCTGTGGGCACGTGAGCCGTTGCCCAGCTCAGCATGCACGACTGCCTCCCACTGGCCAGCTGACCCAGATTGTTTTAATTTAGTTTCCTAGTATGATTTTATTATTATTATCATTATCATTATCATTATTATTATTATTATTAATTAATTAATTAATTAAATTTTTATACTGCCCTTCTCCCGAAGGACTCAGGGCGGTGTATAGCCATATTAAAACATTGATTTGTGTTGATTGCTTATTTAGTATCCTATGACTATCACTAAGTGTTGTATCTTATGATGAATGTATTTTTAAGATGACGATGATCATGGTTTATCACTTAATAGCTTTTATGTAGACTGAGAGCTTATGCACCGAAGACAAATTTCCTTGTGTGTCCAATCACACTTGGCCAATAAAAGAATTCTATTATCTATTCTATAACTGAGAATCTCTATAGACTTTCTCTAGTCTACAGCAGGGGTCTCCAACCTTGGCAACTTTAAGACTTGTGAACTTCAACTCCCAGAGTTCCTCAGCCAGCAAAGCTTAAAGTTGCCAAGGTTGGAGACCCCTGGTCTATAGAGTCCCTATAGTCTATAGCAAAGGTCTTCAAACTTGGCAGCTTTAAGACTTGTGGACTTCAACTCCCAGAATTCTCCAGCCAGCTATGCTGTGTTGAAGAATTCTGGGAGTTGAAGTCCACAAGTCTTAAAGTTGCCAAGGTTGGAGACCCCTGGTCTATGGAGTCCCTATAGTCCAGTGATGGCTAACCTTTTTGCCATCGCGTGCCAGGAAGGGGGGGGCGGGGGAGGTTTGCAAGCATGCATGTGCCCACACCCATAATTCTATGCGCCCCACCCTGCGCATGCATGCATGAACCCCCCCTCCCCGCCCCCACCCCCCACCCCTCTCCTGGGACACAAAGGCCCGGTAGGCCTCTTTTTCTTTCTCACCTGGCTCCAGATCCTCTCTATGCATCTGGGGAGGGCAAAAACAGTCTTCCCCACCCCCTCGGAGGCCTGAAACGGCCCGTTTCCCAACTTCCAGTTGGACAGGAGGTGACATTTTTTGTTGTCCCCAGCCTCCAGAGACTCCTAGAGAGGCTGAGCTGGCGTGCCAGGTGACATGGTTCCGTGTGCCACCTGTGGCACGCGTGCCATAGGTTCGCCATCACGGCTATAGTCTATAGTCCTATAGCTCTATAGTCCCTTCCAACTCCGTTCTTCTGTTCTGTTAGGCATAGGTGAAATGACAGGATGGAGCCTGAGATACTAACCTGCAGCAAACTTCACCAGGATCAATCCAGATGGAAATTTCTCTGGGCAGTTTTAATTCTGAATAATCCAGACCGCAGGCCGTGCAGGCCTTTAGGAGGGAATCATCAACCTGCTGCTTTTTATTGATCCGGATGCATCTGGAGAAAAAAGGAAGGCAAAAGATTCAGAAAAGATTTCGTTTCAAGGGGGATTCCTAGTTACGGCCGTAGATTGAAAGGGAGGAACCATATCAAAAAACAAAAGACATTTTTTTTTATAAAAAAAAAATTGGAATTATTCACTTTTATTCAGTTTGCTTCTTGAGGATTCCACTAGAACAGGAGTTAGCAACCTGCAGCTCTGGAGCCGCATGTGGCTCTTTCACTTCTCTGCTGCCGCTCTTTGTCATTCAAAATATGCGTCACAACCGGCAATGTGCGACATCTGCCGGCACACGATTTTATTGAGCTTTTCAACCCCTGGTAGGCCAACCATGGATAAATCCAAGAAAAGAAAAGTTTCAGAAGAAAAACAGAATGTTTAATTCAACTACATATGTGCTACATATTAATTCAACTACATACATTTGTGCTCAAAAAATAGTCAGAAAGGTTTTGTGGCTCCCGGTGTTTTTGTCTGTGGATAAGTGTTGATGGAAATTCTCAGTCATCCAGTTCATAGTTGTCCCAAAGGTGTTTTTTTGGTTTTTGTTTTTCAAAAGGCAACTGGCCTTTGTTTTTCCTTGAAGACATTTCGCTTCTCATCCAAGAAGCTTATATTCAGTTCTGACTCAACGACTCTCAGAAAGAGTATGAACGATCAGAGGACTGCAAGGAATATAAATCCTCCAATTCTCCACCATTCAGTCAGAACTGAAGAAGCTTCTTGGATAAAGAAACGAAACACCTTCAAGAAAAAAACAAAAACAAAAGTCCAGTTGCCTTTTGAAAAAGCACCTTTGGGAGATTTAATCCGAGCGCCTTATCTAAGGAGGAGAGCATGTCTTCTTGGCTGAACATGCATCCAAACAGCTGGGCATTGTTTTGTCCTGACACATCTGGCCATCCACTTCTTGTAAGACTTACACCTAAAGTGTCTCGCTGGGAATTTAGAACGGAATAGAATAGCAGAGTTGGAAGGGACCTTCGAGGTCTTCTAGTCCAACCCCCTGCTTAGGCAGGAAACCTTACACCCGTCATGGTGAACCTATGGCATACAGAGCCCTCTCTGTGGGCATGTGCGCCATCACCAGATGGTCTTTGCAAGTGCTGGAAAACGGCCTGGAAATGCCCAAAAACCAGGGCGTTTTTCGGATCATTTTCAGGGTGTTTTTCGGGCCAAAAAACAGCCTGAAAAATGGCCTGAAAATGCCCAAGATCCAGGGCATTTTTCAGGCCGTTTTCAGGGTGTTTTTCAGGCCAATTTCAGGCTGTTTTTTGGACCAAAAAAACACCCTGAAAACAGCCCCCAAAACGGTCTGAAAAACTGCCAAAAGGGGCCAAAAAACAGGCATGCGCACGCCGGCCAGCTGGTGTTCGGTGCGTTCACATGCGTTCCGGTTTGGGCACTCGGTGTCGAAATGATTCACCATCAATGCCCTGATAACCATTTCAGACAAATGGTTATCCATTCTCTTCTTAAAAACCTCCAGCGTTATCGAGCAATTACAACTTCTGGAGGCTTCAAAGTAAGGGCCATCTCAATGAAGATAGGAGGTGCTGACCAGGGGTGGGTTCTAAATTTTTTTACTACCGGTTCTGTGGGCGTGAAGGTCCTCGCACTTACGGCCAGTCCTCGCACTTACGACCCGGCTCATTTGTTTGCTTTTAACACAGATCAGCTGTAGGACGGCCCTTTGAAGCCCCGTGGCAAGAGTTTAAACAGTTTTTTTTCCCTCTAGTCATCAGCTGGGACTCAGGAGGCAGCAATAGATTGGGGGTGGGACCAAATAAAAGGTAAGAATAACGTGAGGGGGTGGGAGGGCGGGTGGGGGGGGAGAACCGGTTCGGTGACGTCATATCGTCACCGCTACCGGGTCGACCGAACCGGACCGAACCGGGAGGAACCCACCACTGGTGCTGACTCAGATCTTCGTTTTGGAATCAAATCCTGATGTTTCCTCTGTCCCTCGGAAGCTCTCAAGGCCGGCATTGACACAACCAAAATAATGTTGTTTAAAAGCAGAGCTTAGCTTCCCCGAGCAATTCTGCCAACAACAAGATCCAGGCGGGGCACACAGCAAACACAAAATTGTGGTGTGACCGGCTAATAATCACCCGAGTAGCCAAACTAGTATGCAAACCGTGCCTATCAGTTACACATAGCCTTGAAATGTACAATACAGTTATTTTACAGCTGGCTGTGCAAACAAAACACTCCATAAAAAAAAAGAAAGAAAGAAAGGAACTTTTTGCTTGCTGTTTGTACTTTTGTTTGTTGCTTCACAGTGTACTTAAAAAAGGCTAGGTGGGGGCCGAGGAGTGGGCTTGGGCTGCAGAACAGGAAGTCACCCCCCCCCACAAAGGGAGGATTAATGGCCGATCTTTTTCTTTTTCCTATTTAAATGGGAACTTTAAAATATCCAAGTTCCTAGTGCTCATGATTCAAGAAGCAAGATTTTAACATTTCATGTGCAGGTAGGCCTCGACTTACAACCAAGGGCTTAGTGACCCCTCAAATTTATGGTGCCTCCCCCCCAAAAGTTACTTACACCCCAGTTCAGTGATGGGTTTCAAATGTTTTTACTACCGGTTCTGTGGGTGTGGCTTGGTGGGCGTGGCAAGGGAAAGATACTGTAAAATCTCCATTCCCACCCCACTCCGGGGAAGGATACTGCAAAATCCCCATTTCCTCCCGATCAGCTGGGACTTGGGAGGCAGAGAATAGATGGGGGCGGGGCCAGTCAGAATTTTTACTACCGGTTCTCCGAACTACTCAAAATTTCCGCTACCGGTTCTCCAGAACTGGTCAGAACCTGCTGAAACCCACGTCTGAGCTGGATGTGACCAAGAAATAATTTTTTGTGTATTAGCGCCCATTTATGAAATTATTTCCCCCCACCCTCCGGTCTTAGGAAACGGTGAGTTCTAGTCCTGTCTTAGGTATTAAAGCAGGCTGGGTGACTTTGGGCCAATCATCAGGTGACGGGAGTTCTAGTCCCACCTTAGGCATGAAAACCAGTTGGGCGACCTTGGGCCAATCACGAGATTGGTGGGCGTGGCAAGGGAAAGATACCCATAGGTACACCGATTCGCTAAACGACCACAACATTCACTTAATAACTACCAGGAAAAAATAAAATAAAATCAGGTCCAGTTATGTGGGGGCTGTCAACCTGCAAAGCTTTCAAGTTGCCATGAGCAGGAGGGACGTTTCACTTTTCTTCTTTATACTGCAACTGCTGTTCTAACAGCAAATCCTTCATAAAAGTTATTGCATTACATTCTTGGTTAAATTATCTTTCCATTAATACATAATTTTATGGTACTACTACTCAAAAAAAAAAAAAGTGGTGTTATTAGCTAGTTTTAGAAAATACATTTTTCCCAAAAATTCTTTTTAAATCGAAATTTTAATCTGTTTTAAATTATTGGGATTTTTTAATTGTCTCGGGCTAAATTATTTAATCTGGTTTTAATTATGTCTTTTAACTTTTGTATCTATGTATTTTATTCTGTGCCTGTTCACTGCCCTGAGTCCTTCGGGAATAGGGCGGTATACAAATCTAATAAAACAAAACAAAACAAAACAAAAAACAATTGGCTTGAATCCTAGACTCTTTACTTTTAACGGCCTCGGCGGAAGAAAGTTATGACATAAATATTATTAAAAATCTAAGCTGCTTGTGGAAGCTTAAGGAGCTCGCTTTTTGGCTTCTTAAAAAAAAAAAAAAAAAAACCCCAACCAACTCTGAAGACAGCTGCTTGGATAAACGGAAGTTTCACCATCTTCCTGTCACAACTAGGGTAAATGTAACAAGAAGACAAAAAACCAGCAACCACTTCCATTTCCTCCATTTCGGCACGCCACAATCTTGTTGACCGACAAAGGCTGTGAAATCACATTTCATCTTTGACGAACAGCGTAAACAGAGAAACTTCAGCTGAAGGCCCCAAATCACTCTGGTGTCATTACAAAAAGTGTAATGATTAATTTAAATTTTTTAAAAAAAAATTAATAAAAAGATTTTGGGGGAGGGGGGGGGGCTTTTCTTTAAAGGCCCTTCTATTTTGTTGTACGTTTTTGACTTTCCTGACTTCGTCCTGCAAATCCTGAAGAAAATTAGTTGTAAGGCAGGGGAGAAATCTTCAAGTGTTTCTACCCTAAACAAAAGTTGTATTTCCCCTGAAATACAACTTTGGACAAGCTGCCACTGTCGTAAATCTAATGTTGTCAAAAGTTAAAAGGGCGGCAAGTTGTTTTGGTGCTTTCTTTTAAAAAAAAAAACAACAACATACCACCAGATTCAGGTCGCCTTGACATGAGATGTGTGCCAAGGAGGAAAAAAAACACTGCTTTAAACTATCCTAAAAATAACAATAATAATAATCACAGGATCTCAACCATAGCAGTTGAAGGCCAGAGGCAAATTAGTACCCTGTTTCCCCCCCAAAAATAAGACATCTCCTGATAATAAGCCCAATTGGGCTTTTGAGCCCATGGAAATAAGGCCAAGCACTTATTTTTTCAAGGTTCAAAAAAATATAAGACAGGGTCTTGTTTTCGGGGAAACACGGTAGATTAGACCCATCAGGAAGCTGCACTGCAAAACAATGCGAATTGTAAAAATTTGCGTCCCTTACACTACCATGTCCTGACACACATGAGGTCCTATCTTCTCTTTTGCCTAGCCAGGAGGAAGGGGCTTAACACGAAGCCAGCTTTCGATAGTTCAAATTACTCATTTGCTTTTAGAACGGTGATTCCCATTCTCGGCCAACTTGAAGAGGTGTGGACATCAACTCCCAGAATTCTCAAGCTTGTTCCCCCATAAATCTAGATCCAGTGAGGGAAAAAGGATCAAAGGAACCCAACGGGCCAGGCCTGAACGTATCTGTTGATCAATGTAGCTAACCTTCACCTGGGAGCTGGCTGTCTACACGTCTTCAAGCCACCAAGGTTGAGAAAACATTGCTCCAGAACATCAGGAATCCCAACGGTGCTTTCCAGAAGGAAACTAGAGTTTCTTGGTTATTGGAAACGTTCCACTTCTCATCACATGAAGCTTTTTTTTGGTTCTGCCTAAATGATGAGGAAGTTTCTTGGATGAGAAGTGAAATATTTTCAAGGGGGGGAACCACCACCACCCCCCAAAAAAATTCCAGTTGACTTTTGAAAAGCAACTTTGGGACAACTATGACCTGGATGATTGAGAATGTCCACAGACAACAGGAACAGAGCATAGAATTATTATTATTTTTTTTGCCTACCCGGTTTCAATCTAGAATCTCTTTTTTTATCTCCAGCGTTAGATTAAACCAGATTGCTCGTCCGGAAGACGTGCCATGGATCAGACCCAGCCAAACACCCAGTCTTTTTGCTTACCTGTACGCCTGTCCTTTCAGGGGGTTATCTGGATACCAATGCTCATTAAATCGCTCGCACAGGATCTTGGTCAGGTTCTCGCCGAAGCGCTCCACTTGGTTTTTCTCCAGCTTCTCGTGACGGTTCACCAAGCGAGAGATGAACCGAGTTCCGATTTCAACCTCCTCTTTCATCCTGTCGCTTCTGTCGTGTGTCCTGCGGGGGCAACAGCAATGCCATTCAGAGACCAGCGCTCTGCTAAAGGGAGGGAGGGGAGGCCCCTGCGCGGAGACAAAACCGAGGGGCTTCAGCGGGGATGGGATGGCGGGGCTCTCTGGGTCAAGCTAGGGGCGGCCGGCCGAGATCTGCTCGAGAGGAGCGAGTCCTTTGTTCTGAGGTTGCAACACAGAGGCACCGAAAGGTGAGTTGGAGTTGTGAGCAAGAAGTGAGTCACCGAGGAAGGGGAAGAGAGATTGCGAGGCTGTTACATCAGTGGCTGCAAGGCTGCAGCAACTGGGTCACACGGAGGAGGCCCTCACTCACTCACACGTAATATACACATCAACATTCCCCGAAGGAAAACAGTCGCAGGGTCACTCAGAGGCCATCTAGCCCAACCCCTCCCAGGTAAAAGTAAAGAGCCGCCTATCAACGGATGGGGCAGCAGAGTCTGCTGGCATCTGATTTGTGGATTACTAGTCCCTACTCACCCTTGCCAAAGAAGCGGCGAGCAATGAAAACTTAGGGGTTTTGTTTTTAGGGTTTTATTTTATTTTAGCTTGCGTGGGCTTCAGCTCCCTGGATTCCCTAGCCAGCCTTGCTCTCGTGATTGAGTCATATCAATCATGATATCAGGATTGATATCAGGATTAAGAGATTGATATCACGGCCATTTTTGGCCCCGCCATGTATCTTCCAGGGGTTCCCCCCCCCCATCAATCCCTCAGTGCCTTCCGCCGTGCCCTTAAAACCCACTTTTTCCAGCAAGCCGGGCTGGCTTAAGAAGAAATTTTTAAATTTTTTAAATGTTTTAATTGGTTTGTGATTTTTAAATATTGGGGCCAATATGTTCTTAATTCTGGCTGTGCACCGCCCTGAGTCCTTAGGGAGAAGGGTGGTATATAAATTGAAAAATAAAAATAAATAAATAAATAAAAGATGTTATTTGTTAGGTTTAATATCCAGCCTTTCTTCGCAAGCTATTGGAGCACTCCCATTTCTCCCTAACAATCCTGCAAGGTAGGCACGGCAGAAAGAAACTCAACCAGCCTAAATTACCCCTGGAATTGCCACAGCCGAAAAGAGCTTTAATGTTTCTCTTCCCCAATTTTCCTCCCTCATAAACATTACACACTATATTAGTTGGATTCACACAACTCACTGATCCTTAAACCCAGTTACTGGGTTCCCTAACTTGCTACGCTCAAACAAACACACGATATTCCGGTGTTACGGGGCTGGCATTGGATCAGAAGCAACCAAATCCCATTTTAAGCTAATGTCTGTGTCGTGTGAATCCTGTCAGGGGTTATTCTTGGGAATAAAAATTCTGAGAATTCTAGCAAGCCTCGACGCACTTGAAAAGCTTCATGAGGAAGGAGCAATCATCAAGAATCAAGTTATAAGGAAGAAAAAAAAGTTAGCGGAATTATTGAGTCTATCATCTGCACCTCTATAACTGTCTGGTTTGGTTCTGCAACCCAAGAAGACAGACACCGACTTCAGAGGATAATCAGAACTGCAGAATAAACAATTACTACCAACTTGCCTTCCATTGAGGATCTGTATACTGGACGAGTCAAAAAGAAGGCTGTGAAAATATTTACAGACCCCTCGCATCCTGGACATAAACTGTTTCAATTCCTACCCTCAGAACGACGCTAAAGAGCACTGCACACCAGAACAACTAGACACAAGGACAGTTTTTTCCCGAATGCCATCACTCTACTAAACAAATAATTCCCTCAACACTGTCAAACTATTTACTAAGTCTGCACTACTATTAATCTTCTCATCGTTCCCACCACCCATCTCCTTCCACTTATGATTGTAGGACTGTAACTTTGTTGCTTGTATCCTTACGATTTATATCGATATTGATTGTTTCCTGATTGCTTATTTGTACCCTATGACTATCATTAAGTGTTGTACCTTAGGATTCTTGACGAACGTATCTTTTCTTTTTATGTACACTGAGAGCCTATGCACCAAAGACAAATTCCTTGTGTGTCCTGTCACACTTGGCCAATAAAGAATTCAATTCAATTCAATTCAATTCAATTCAATTCAATTCAATTCAAGTCCAGTCCAGTCCAGTCCAGTCCAGTCCAGTCTAGTGTCTATTCCTATTCCTATTCCTATTCTATTGCTTAGGGGCCATCTGGTTGTAGAAGGCAGAGGTGTCAATATTGAACCTCAGGCAAACAGTCTGAAGGGCATGGCAGATAACTTTGCATGCCATTCTGCTAAGCCTATCTTTTAGAAGAAGCCACAGGTTGCTTCCAAGACAGCTTCACACTGAGATCCTACATCCCAACAAATCTTTCCCACCCAACAAAGTCTTCCAAACCATGAGGAGGACAACACCCCGCCCCCCTTCAGTCCTTCACATGAAGCCTCCTGGGTCCAAGCGATGCCCCCTCCAGATGGCTGGCAGAAAACGACGGGAGTTCTGGCACACCTGGTTGGGATCATCCCTCAAAGCTGGGCACAGTGGGGCTTCAACACCACTTTTGCTGGGAGGGTGTCGCCCCGGATCGCACAAAATAGGGACTGGTGTGCTCCTTTGTGCTCAGGCAGACACAGACAGCCCCAACCCTGATAAGAAGAATACGTCCGGAGTTCTACTAGTCACAGGACTTTGTGATCAAACTCTGCTACGTTTCCTGGAACGGTTTGTTTCTGTTTCAGCAAAAAGTCCCTGCTAGTGAAGGAACACAGATATACACACCCACAACGGTTGCAACATCAAGAGGCTGGCCAGAAAACAAAACAAAAGGGAGAAAAACGAGTTGTGTCTTTGTCTACAAGCGCCAAGCACACGTGTGCCACGACAGACACCTCTTGATATAGCTTTCGCCCAAGCCAGCACTGTGGGCTCATTTGTGTACACATACACACACACCCTTTCCATAAGCAATGACCTTTCTCCCCGAGATAACAGCGTGCAATACAAGGGATTCACAACTCACTCCTGCAGAAGGTTCACTCCCTGCTTGACTTCTAAGAACTCAAAATAAGGAGAATATTGTTAGGATTGCAACCATGCCCGCTTGCATCACTGCCCCCAATGCCAGGTTTTGCAGTCCAAGGTATTTTGTAAAATCTGGCAAAAAAAAAAAAAAAAAAGATAGCTGGTTCCTGATTTTTCCCGTTTTTTTACTAGCATCTACGCACATGACAATTATAACACTGTTCCCCCAATCTAATGTCATCTGGATGACTTGGATCTCAACTCCCATCATCCCCAGCCAGGATGTCTAAGCTTACATGAATTAAGCAAGCAACAGATGATAGTAATGCAATGAAAGAACAGCCTAATGGGAAATCGGAATAAAACACAATAATTTAAGATATAGATAAAATATGATAAAATTATATTTTGGTGCCACCCCCTACCATCTACCCCAGGGGTGGGCAAATATGAACCCTTTATGACCTGTGGACTTCAACTCCCAGAATTCCTCAGCCAGCTTGGCTGTCTCAGGAATTCTGGGAGTTGGAAGTCCACAGGTTGTAAAAGGACCACAGTTGCCCACCCCTGATCTACCCCAAACAGTCCCACATATGCAGATCTCCACTGAACCATTTTGCTTAACGTGGTTGTTAAGTGAATCTGGCTTTCCCCATTGACTTTGCAGGGAGGAGGTCGCAAAAGATGATGACACAACCCCGAGGACGCTGCAACCGTCATAACTACGAGTCAGAGCTGCAAAACGTCTGACTTTTGATCCCATGACTGTAGGGACGCGACCGTCGTCAAGTGTGAAAAACGATCATAAGTCACATTTTTCTCAGCGCCCGTT
This sequence comes from Pantherophis guttatus, assembly GCF_059756535.1. Classification (NCBI taxonomy): domain Eukaryota; kingdom Metazoa; phylum Chordata; class Lepidosauria; order Squamata; family Colubridae; genus Pantherophis; species Pantherophis guttatus. Next base: position 6,842,502 of record NC_142072.1, read on the forward strand.
GTAACTTAGGTCACTGTATTATTAGATAGATAGTAGAGAATTTATTATTAAAACAACATCTCTCTAGCTATCCGAGGACCTTGAGGAGAACTCGAAAAGGGTACAAAAATACCAAATCCGTCTAAAATATCTGGCTGACAACTGTGCAGCTAACCTTAACAAGCATAACAAGAACTGAAAAAAGAAAGCAGAGATAGTAGCCATAGCGATAAGTTTGCAACCCCAAAACCATCTGAAGCACCACTTGAACCATATTGGCGCTGATAAAAAAATCGCAGCCGCGAGAAAAGCCAACGTGGCTTTACTGTTCTTGGGGGGGGGGGGGAAAGCTTTAATCCTGCAAGGATACCCTTTGTCTTATTAAATAACAACATCTGGCGATCCGAAGTCCTTCGGAAAGACCCGATAAAAAGTGTACAAAAATGTCAAATCCTAGTCTAAACATCGGCTTGCCTGTGCCAGAAACCATCATCACAGAATAATTGAAGGCCACTGCCAGCTAAGAAGGAACGGGCAGCTGTGATTTTACCTTGCTGTGAACGCAACAATAGATAACAGCAAAAAATAAAATAAAATAAAATAAAATAAAAAAACGAAGAAGGCAAAATCCACTCCCCGCTTGCAGCTTCCAGAAGTTTCCCAGATGGAGCAGGGCCCAAAACTTTGATCTGATTTGGTGAGAACGTTTTAAGACACACGGCAGAATTTGCTTTTCTCCAGCTTTTTAAAATCCCCAACTCTCTTGGGCGCCAGTCGCAGCGCAGCCCACAAGGGCACGTATAGGTAGTCCTCGACTTATACAACAGTTCGTTTAGTGACCATTCAAAGTTGTAACAGCGCTTATTTAGGATTTATGAGCCTTTTTCACCAGTTACGGCTTTTTGTAGCATTCCCCATGGCCACGTCATCAAAATTGAGAGGCTTGGCGGCTGGTTCATATTTATGACCATTGCTTTGTGTCCCAGGGGTCACGTGATCTCCTTTTGTGACCTTCGGATGAGCAAAAGTCAATTGGATAACTAGATTCACTAAACAACTGGGGTACTAACTTAACAGCCGCAGTGATTCGCTTAACAACTGTGGCAAGAAACAGCGTAAAATGGGGCAAAACTCGCTTAACAAGTGTCCCACTTAATAACAGAAATGTTGGGCTCAATTGTGGTCATAAGTTAAGAACTACCTGTACAGACTCCCACCTTAGACCAGAAATCTGTTCCTTGACCAGTAGCCAGAGAGAGGTCACACTTTCCCTGGGGACATCAAGACTGACCCCAAGGTGTGGTAGGTAACAACTGTGTCGCTTGGACAATACAATGCAGTCCTCGACTTATGACCACAACTGAGCCCAACATTTCTGTTGCTAAGCAAGAGAGTTCAATGATTTTTTTTTTTGTGCCATGTTGCAACCCTTTTTTACCGCAGATGTTAAGGGAATCACTGCGAATTGTTCAGTTAAGTAACACGGTTGTTAAGTGAATCTGGCCTTTCCTCATTGACTTTGCTCGTCAGATGATGGCAAAAGGGGATCACGTGATCCCCTGGGACACTGCAACCGTCATAAATATGAACCAGCTTGTGGAGTGCTTGAATTTGCATCACAAAGACTATTGGGGTGCTGCAAGGAACATAAATCAAAAGACCATGGAGAGAGATGCTGCAGTGGCCATAAGTCAACTTTCCTCAGTACCGTTGCAACTTTGAACGGTCACGAAACAAATTGTTGTAAGTCGAGGACGACCTGTACCCTCCTAACCAGCTTTTGACCGTGTGGCATCCCTGCTGAGGTAAAAGGGAAAGGCTCCCAGGTACTGTACACCCGCCAGATTAAGCCAGTTTCCAAAAACACCCCGAAGCAATTGGAAAAGAATGTCAGGCTGACAGGGTGTCCCCACCCAGTCACAAGACCTGGCGAATTGCCATCACCGCAGCCGGCTAGTCTAGCAACGGCATCAGCCAACTCACCTGGAGTCTTCCTTGTCTCCAAAAGACAGGTGTGAGGGAGACCCAGATGCCACCGCCAAGGACAAAACCCCTGCCTTGGTGCTCCAGAGAGCCCCTCTCTTGTCTCCGTCTCTGAAAGCCCAGAAAAGAAACCATCGAGGTTCCTCCTTGTATTGAAAAGGGGAGGTTAAAAGGGACAGGAAATATTCGATTCTTAGGCTCTAGTCTCTGTGGATTTCTTCAAAAACAGAGCCATCCTCCCTCCATTGCAAAATTGCCCCTCGTGGCATGGAACCAGCTTACTGGAGGAATCATCTCATCCACAATGACATCAACCCAGCCCACCCAGTCAGGAAGGAAAAGAAGATTACGAACCCCACTGGATTAAAGAATTTTGACTGGGAGGTTTAGGAAGACAGCTTCCTCTGCCAGTCCCCACTCCCACTCCCACCCCCCCAACCCCCGTGGACTCTCTGCCCCCCCAGACGTGTGGTTGGTTGCCACTTTTCTGTCCTTCCAGAGGAGTTTGAAAACTTGGCTGTGTCAACTAACATGGTGTGTGTGTGAGAGAGAGAAAGAGGGAGGGGGAGGGAGGGAGGAAGAGAAAGAAAGAAAGAAAGAAAAAGAAAGAAAGAAAGAAAGAAAGAGAGAGAGAGAAAGAAAGAAAGAAAAAAGAAAGAAAGAAAGAAAGAAAGAAAAAAAGAAAGAAAAAAAGAAAGGAGGGAGGGAGGGAGGAAGGAAGGAAGGAAGGAAAGAGAGAGAGAGAGAGAAAGAGAGAGAGAGAGAGAGAGGAGGGGAGGGAAGGAGGGAGGGAGAGAAGGAAGAGAAAGAAAAAGAAAGAAAAGAAAGAAGGAAGGAAGGAAAGAAAGAAAGAAAGAAAAAGGAGGGGAGGGAAGGAGAGAAAGAAAGAGGGAGGGGGAGGGAGGAGGAGAAAGAAAGAAAGAAAGAAAGAAGGGAGGGAGGGAGGAAGAAAGGAACAAAAGAGAGAAAGAAAGAAAGGAGAGTGAGAGAGAGAAAGAGGAGGGGAGGGAAGGAGGGAGGGAGAGAGGGGGAGGGAGAGAAGGAAGAGAAAGAAAAAGAAAGAAAAGAAAGAAAGAAGGAAAGAAAGAAAAAGGAGGGGAGGGAAGGAGAGAGAGGGGGAGGGAGGGAGAGGGAGAGAGAAAGACAGAGAAAGAGAGGGGGGGCATGCAACCTTGGGAATGGCTGGTGACTCCAGGGTGCTCCTTCTACTCTTCAATTTGTCCTTTAACTTATTTTTAATTCTATTCTCGGTTGGCTTGTTTGTTTTAACCCGGTTTTTATTGTATTTCTTTGGTTTTTACGACTTTTATCCGCCATGTGCGAATAAGTAGGTGGCAATATAAATCTTCTCCATCAAGACCATTCGTAAACTGCCCGGTGACTAACCTAGACAGTGAGATAGGCACTATCTAAATTTGATAGGTAAATACACAAATAAACTCAGGCTTATCGATCTGTCTGTCTGTCTGTCTGTCTCACTCACGCACTCTTTCTCTCCGTCCATTCTATCTACCAAGCCATCTGCCTGTTCATCCATCCGTGCATTTCTAAACAAACCTGCGCTTGAATGATATCTCACACAGAGGCATACAGATGGTGCTGTGATGGCCCATTGGATTTAAGAGACCTCCCAACAACGCCTTGAAGTTGGAGAAGGTAATAGTTGAAGGGGCTCTGAGACAATTGACCCTTAACAATAGAAGATAATCCTTGTAGCTCTGGGTTGAACTGTGGGTCCTCCGTGCTCTGGGCCTAGTTGTTTTCTTGCAGATGTTTCATGACCCAACTAGTTGATATCACACCAGCACTACTGATGTACTGATCATGTTACCTAGTTGGGTCATGAAACGTTTGCAAGAAAACCACCAAGCTCAAAGAGCACCAAGAACTCCACAATTGTCCCCGAACGGAAGCAAAGAATTATAGTAGCTCTTTTATTAGGACTAACACGTTGATGTACAAATAATAAGCTCAACCTTTTGTTAGCTTTTCTGCAAAAAAATGTGTGTGTTTCCCCTCTGAATATCTGCCCATCGTTTCACCCCCCTGGGATTTTTTTTCCTCTCTCTCTCTCTCTCCTATTTCCCTCTTTTGACTTCTACTTTCTTTGGACTGTCCTTTTGCTCCATTAACTTTTGCTTTCTATCTATAGTCCCATTGATAAATATAGCTTATTCTCAGGAAAATCCACGGCTCCTTGCCAAGATTTTGGGGTGGGGAAAGAACAACAGAGGCGGCAGCAGAACTAAATTTGGGAAACCATCAGTCCAAATCTTATCTCTGATTCCAAGACACACGGGGGAGGGGGGAGGGAGAGAGAGAGAGAGAGAGAGAGAGAGAGAGAGAGAGAGAGAGAGAGAGAGAGAGAGAGAGAGAGAGAGAGAGAGAGAGAGAGAGAGAATCAGTAGATGACAGACTTCACACAACCTATAAAGCTCTAAACTCAGGTTAACCAACAGTGCAAATGCTGTATCTAACTAGCGTGCAAATACTCTCTGCATCCAAATTCTGGGGTTTCCTTATAAGACATCCTTCTATTAAGAGGTGTTTTTTTTTTCCCCTTCTGTTCAATCATGTCCATTTCTCAGACACTACCTCTGCAGTTTTCCTGGCAAAGTTTTTCAGAAGTTTGCCATTGCCTCCTTCCTAGGGCTAAAAGAAAACGACCGGCCCAAGATCACCCAGCTGGCTTTGTGCCCAAAAATTCATGAACTTCTGGTTTCTAGCCTGAGGCTTTAAACACAACACCAAAAGTGGCTCTATTAGGTTTGGCTTCAGCTTAACAGATGGTAGAAACGTAGCCATTGTGGATTCACGGCTTAAATATGACCTCAGCCAGATTGTGATTTAATCAACTGATTCACAGAATATGGCTTACCATGATATGCAAAGCCGGCTTAATTCGCAGAATGCTCGATGTTCTTAGGTTACCAGAACAAATGGTCAACCCACAGAAATAGTTGGGTCATAGTTTGGAAAAAGGACATTTTCTTCGCACCAGAGGGTACTGTGCTGTTGACATCTTTTGAGCCAAGTTGCGTGCAATCATGTGCCAATCTAGTCCATTTCCTTGATTAACATTCAAAAATCCTGAAGTACGCTTTCAAAATAGACAAAGTTATCGAAGGAATGGAGCCTCCAGGTTCAGAAGTAGCATACCTTTAAACACTGGTGGCTATCGACGAATCCAGCTTGTGGGCAGCCCCACAGAGCCATTGCTTTATTTACAACTTTATTTGTAACTTGGCAACTTTAAAGGTAAAGGTAAAAGTTCCCCTCGCACATACATGCTAGTCGTTCCCGACTCTAGGGGGCGGTGCTCATCTCCGTTTCAAAGCCGAAGAGCCAGCGCTGTCCGAAGACATCTCCGTGGTCATGTGGCCGGCATGACTCAACGCCAAAGGCGCACGGAACGCTGTTCCCTTCCCACCAAAGGTGGTCCCTATTTTCCTACTTGCATTTTTTACGTGCTTTCGAACTGCTAGGCTGGCAGAAGCTGGGACAAGGAACGGGAGCTCACCCCGTTACGCGGCACTAGGGATTCGAACCGCTGAACTGCCGACCTTTCGATCGACAAGCTCAGCGTCTTAGCCACTGAGCCACCGCGTCAATTTCTTGGCAACTTTAAGCTGTGCCGGCTGGGGAATTCTGAGAGTTGAAGTCAACACAGCATAACCTTCTCATGGTTTAAAAAACACTGAATTACACAGTAAGGACATTTTTTTTTGGATGAGACACATCAAGAAATCAAACAAGGTACACCCCAATCTGGCACATGACCTGATGGACTGGTAGGCAGTGAAAGAGAAGGGAATAGTTTGTGTTTAATAATAATGTTCCTTGCAAAGAGAGAGGGAGTGTTGGGGACGGCCCACAACTATCTTCCCATGGCCAGGCACTGATAAAGACTTGGAAGCTTAAGGCGGTTTCATCAGCTTTTGGAAAGGCCAGTGAGTGCCAGTGTACACAACATAATAATCAGGGGAGGATAAGCATCAGTAGGAAGCTGGTGAAATGCAAGAGCAGATTGGCACTCAGTAAAGAAATAATGGGCACATGCAAAAGAGGGCAGGAGGGAGGGATCAAAAAAGTACAGGAAGGATGATTTCCATATAGGGAAAAACCCGAACCTGGAGGTCACCCTTTTAGCAGTATTTCTCAACTTTGGCAACCTTAAGATGCATGGACTTCAGTTCCCAGAACTCCCTAGCCAGCTACTTGGAAGTCTGTAAAAGTTGAAAAATGTTGCTTAATGGGTCAATTCAAGAGCCCTAACAATTGTCCCAAAGGTGGGTTTTGTTTTTTTTTTCAGGAGGCAACTGGGTTTTTTTTTTTTTCTCTGAAGACGTTTCGCTTCTCATCCAAGAAGCTTCTTCAGCTCTTGACAGGATTCTCAAGTCATCATCTCTACAGACTTTTAGCTATACAATTTGGGACGGACACCCTTTGGATGGTGTGGGAGGAGGAATGGATTTCCAGAGGGAAAAATGGTAGACTACAGGAACCAGGAGCGCCAGTCAGGTGACTCTGAGGACACAGATAAACCTCCAAGGGATTCTAAGACCCTCTAAAACAGAGTTTCTCAATCTTGGAAGCTTGAAGATGGGTGGACTTCAACTCCCAAAATACCCCAGCCAGCAGCGCTCTAACCCCTCTAAAACAGAGTTTCTCAACCTTGGAAGCTTGAAGATGGGTGGACTTCAACTCCCAGAATACCCCAGCCAGCAGCACTCTAACCCCTCTAAAACAGAGTTTCTCAACCTTGGAAGCTTGAAGATAGGTGGACTTCAACTCCCAAAATACCCCAGCCAGCAGCGCTCTAACCCCTCTAAAACAGAGTTTCTCAACCTTGGAAGCTTGAAGATGGGTGGACTTCAACTCCCAGAATACCCCAGCCAGCAGCGCTCTAACCCCTCTAAAACAGAGTTTCTCAACCTTGGAAGCTTGAAGATGGGTGGACTTCAACTCCCAGAATACCCCAGCCAGCAGCGCTCTAACCCCTCTAAAACAGAGTTTCTCAACCTTGGAAGCTTGAAGATGGGTGGACTTCAACTCCCAGAATACCCCAGCCAGCAGCGCTCTAACCCCTCTAAAACAGTGTTTCTCAACCTTGGAAGCTTGAAGATGGGTGGACTTCAACTCCCAGAATACCCCAGCCAGCAGCGCTCTAACCCCTCTAAAACAGTGTTTCTCAACCTTGGAAGCTTGAAGATAGGTGGACTTCAACTCCCAGAATACCCCAGCCAGCAGCGCTGGCTGGGGTATTCTGGGAGTTGAAGTCCACCCATCTTCAAGCTTCCAAGGTTGAGAAACACTGCTCTAAAAGGATGCAAACGACCAGCTGTCTGCAAAGAATATAAATCCTTCCATTCCCCACTATCCTGCCAGAGCTGAAGAAGCTTCTTGGATGAGAAGCGAAAGAAAAACAAGACATCTTCAAAGAAAAAAAAAAAAAGAAAGTCCAGATGCCTCCTGAAAAAGCACCTTTGGGACAACCATAATCTGGATGACTGAGAATCTCTACACACCCCTAACAA